>NC_136959.1:42203926-42261426 GCF_032717465.1 Coenobita brevimanus
CTGAGGTGGGGAGTGTGTACAGTAATATGAGAGGTGATGGAGTGTGAGGGAGTGAGGAGGAAGGGAGTGTGGAGAGTGAGGGGAGGGTGGGTGTGAGAGATGGGAGGGGACTGTGGAAGGCAGGTGTTGTGGGGGGTGGTGGGGGGAGAGGTGAGGAGAAAGGGGAAAAGAGGGAGAGAGGTGTAGGTGTGTGAAAGAGAATGTGAGAGGTAAATAGTGAGGGGAATGTAGCAGAAGAGGTGAGAGGGCGAAGGGGGAATGTGAGAGGCGAGGGGAAAAGGAGAATGTGGGGGGTGAGGGAAAGGTGGAATGTGAGAAGTGAGGGGTGAGGGGGAAGTGTGAGAGGTAGGGGAGGGAAGTGTGTGAGAGGTGAGGGGAAAGAAGGGAATGTGAGAGGTGAGGGGAAGGGATGAGTGTGAGAGGTAAGGGGAGGGAAGAGTGTGCTAGGTGATGGGAAGGGAAGAGTGTGCGAGGTGAGGGGAAAGGGGGAGTGTGAGAGGTGATGGAAAGGGGAGAATGTGAGAGGTGAGGGGAATGGGGGAGTGTGAGAGATGAAGGGAAGAGGAGAATGTGAAAGGTGAGGGGATGGGGGAGTGTGCGACGTGAGGGGAGGGGGAGAGTGTTAGAGGGGAGGGGATGGGGTAGTGTGAGAGGTCGGGGGGAGTGGGGGAAGTGAGGGGATGGAGGAAGTGTGAGAGGTGAGGGGGAAGTGGGAGTGTGAGAAGTGGGAGGTCAGGGGAGAGGTAATTGGAGAGGGAGAGGAGAGGGGAGGTGCAAGGGGCGAGGGAAGAGAGAGGTATGATGACACGTGAAAGATAAGGTCAAAAATAATTGCTAATGAGAAGCGAGGAATTATAAAGATGGATGATGAGAAGTGAGGGAGGTGAGGGAGGTGAAGAGGGAGTGTGGAGGATGATTGGAAAGTGGAAGTGAAGGTATTTTTGAAGAAAGAGGGGAAGGGGAATGGAGCAAAAAGAAAAACGTACAAGGTTACACACACACACACACACACACACACACACACAGATAAGGGTAGGGGTGAGGCAAGGTAGGAAATGGGCTGAGGGATGAAATACTGATGATAAGGAAGTGACGGTAGAGGTAAAGGGAGAGGTGAGGGGTGAAGTGGGGTGAGGTAATTGGAGAGGTGAGGGGTGAAGTGAAGTGAGGTAAAAGGAGAGGTGAGGGGTGAAGTGAAGTGAGGTAAAAGGAGAGGTGAGGGGTGAAGTGAAGTGAGGTGAAGGGAGAGGTGAGGGGTGAAGTGAAGTGAGGTAAAGGGAGAGGTGAGGGGTGAAGTGAAGTGATGTAAAGGGAGAGGTGAGGGGTGAAGTGAAGTGAGGTGAAGGGAGAGGTGAGGGGTGAAGTGAAGTGAGGTAAAGGGAGAGGTGAGGGGTGAAGTGAAGTGAGGTAAAGGGAGAGGTGAGGGGTGAAGTGAAGTGAGGTGAAGGGAGAGGTGAGGGGTGAGGTGAGATGAGGTAATAGGATGTTAGGTAAAATGAGGTGAAGGGAGAGGTAACGCGAGAGGTGAAGTAGGGTGAGGTAATATAGGAGGTGAGGCAGGGTGATGCGTGAGGTGAGGTTAGGGGTGAGAGGTGAAGGGTGAGAGGTGACGGGTGAGTTATGGTGGGGTGAGGGGTGGGTGAGAGGTAGAGGTAAGGTGAGGTGAGGTAAGATGAGGTGAGAGGTGAGAAGCGAAGTGAGATGTGTTGAGGTAAGGGGTGAAGTGAGGTATGATGAAGGATGAGATGAGGTGAGAGATGAGGGGTAGAGATGAGGTGAGGGTGAGGGGTGAGATATGGCAAGGAGTTGGGTGAGGGGTTGTGATGGGTGAACAGTGATAGGTGAGGCGGGTTGAGGGATGAGGGTGAGGTGAAGCAAGGTGAGGAATGAGATGATGTGATCTGTGAACAGTGAGATGTGAGGTGAGGTGAGGGTGATATGAGATGAGGAGGGGTGAGGGGTTAGGAATGAGATGAGGTAAGATGAGGTCAAGTAAATGGTGAAGGGTGAGGTGAGGTGAGGTGAAGTGGGGTGAGGGGTGAGGTGAGGTGAAGTGGGGTGAGGGGTGGGGAGAGGTGGGGTGAGGTGAAGTGAGGTGTGAGGTGAGGTGATGTGAAGTGAGGAGAGGTGTGGTGAGGTGAGGTGATGTGGGGTGAGGTGTGAGGTGAGGTGAAGTGGGGTGAGGGGTGAGGTGAGGTGAAGTGGGGTGAGGTGAGGTGAGGTGAAGTGGGGTGAAGGGTAAGGTGAGGTGAAGTGGGGTGAGGGGTGAGGTGAGGTGAAGTGGGGTGAGGTGAGATGTGAGGTGAAGTAGGGTGAGGTGAGGTAAGGTAGAAGTAGGGTGAGGTGAGGTTAGGTGAAGTGGGGTGAGGGGTGAGGTGAAGTGGGGTGAAGTGGGGTGAGGGGTGAGGTGAAGTGGGGTGAGGGGTGAGGTGAGGTGAAGTGGGGTGAGGAGTGAGGTGAGGTGAAGTGGGGTGAGGAGTGAGGTGAGGTGAAGTGGGGTGAGGTGAGGTGAGGTGAAGTGGGGTGAGGGGTGAGGTGAAGTGGGGTGAAGGGTGAGGTGAAGTGTGGTGAGTGGTTAGGTGAGGTGATGTGGGGTGAGGGGTGAGGTGAAGTGGGGTGAGGGGTGAGGTGAAGTGGGGTGAGGGGTGAGGTGAGGTGAGGTGAGGTGAAGTGGGGTGAGGGGTGAGGTGAAGTGGGGTGAGGGTGAGGTGAAGTGGGGTGAGGGGTGAGGTGAAGTGGGGTGAGGGGTGAGGTGAAGTGGGGTGAGGGGTGAGATGAGGTGAAGTGGGGTGAGGGGTGAGGTGAAGTGGGGTGAGGGTGAGATGAGGTGAAGTGGGGTGAGGGGTGAGGTGAGATGATGTGGGGTGAGGGGTGAGGTGAGGTGAAGTGGGGTGAGGGGTGAGATGATGTGGGGTGAGGGGTGAGGTGAGGTGAAGTGGGGTGAGGGGTGAGGTGAAGTGGGGTGAGGGGTGAGGTGAAGTGGGGTGAGGTGAGGTGAAGTGGGGTGAGGGGTGAGGTGCATGTGGGTCCAGCTATTGATCTTGACCGGCTATTCACAGACCCCCGCCGCTACAAGGAGACCTAAAATTAACCATGAACGGCCAACTCAGGGATTGTGGACCCGGGTGAAGTTGAGGAGGGGAGTGTGGTGGTAGGGGTGATGGTTGTAGTGGTGTTGGTGGTTGTAGTTAATGAGGAAGTTGCAGTGGTTGTGGTTGTGGCAGTAGTGGTGATGGTTGTGCTGGAGTAGGTCGTAGTGGTGGTGGTTGTTGTGGTCGTAGTTGTAGCTGAGGTGATTGTAATTTTGGTGATGGTTTTAATTGGAATAGTTGTTGTAGATGTGGTGGCTGAAGTTGCGGTTACTGTAGTTTTGGCTGCTGTTGTGGTCGTGAGTGTAGTGGTGGTAGTCGTAGTTGTTGTGGATTGTAGTGACTGTGGTTGTGGCAGTGGTAGTTGTGGTGGTGGTGGTAGCTGAAATTGTAGTTGTTGTAGGTACGTGATGGTATATGTAGGGGTGTGGGTGGCAGTACCTGCAGTGGCCTTGCTTGTGGTAGTGATTATAGAGGTCGTGATAGTGGCTGTAGCTGTGGTTACTGGTGTTGTGGTGGTGGTGGTGGCGGTAAACAGTGGTAGTAGGGACTGTCGTGTGTGTGTGTGTGTGTGTGTAGTAGTAGTAGCAGTAGTAATAGTAGTAGTTGTATGTTATGATCGAAGCTGTGGTGGTGGTTTGTCGTGTGGTTATTGTGGTTGTGGTAGTAGTGGTTGTTGGTGGATGTACCGGCTCGGTGATGGTTGTTCGGGTGGTGGTGGTGGTGGTATGATGATGGTTGTGGTGGTTGTGAAGATGGGGGTAAATATAGTGGCAGGGGGTGAAGTACTGTGGCTGGGGGTGATGATGACTGTGATGACTGTGATTGTGATGGCAGCTGGTGATGACGACAGTTTGTGGTTGTATGTTGTGATGGTGATAGTTGTGGTGATGATGACAACTGTGATTATAATAGTAACTATGGTGATGAAGATGGTAGTTATGGTGATGATAGTTCTGGTGATGACTGTTGTGGTGATGATGACTGTGATTATGATACTAGTTGTGATGATGATGGTAGTGAAGATAATGACAGTTCTGGTGATGATAATTGTGACGATGATGGTAGCTGTGATGACAGATGAGGTTGTGATAATAATTGTGGTGATGGTGGTTGTGGTAATGATAGCTGTGGTGATGATAGATGAGATAATGACAGCTGTGATGATGATAGTTTTGGTCATGGTGTATGTGGTGGTGACAGCTGTGGTGATGATGCATGTGGTGATAATAGTTTAGTGATAATGACAGTTGTGATGATGATGGCTGTGGTGATGATGTATGTGATAATGATAGTTTTGGTGATGACAGTTGTGGTGACGATGGAGGTACTGATGATGGCTGTCATGATGATAACTGCAGACTGCGGTGCTAATGGTGGTAATGGTAAAAACAGATGATGTGGAGAAATTGTGGTAGTTGTGGTAGTTACGTCAGCGGTAAAGAAATGACGGAGTTGTGGTAGCCTTTGGTTTTCATGACTGTGGTAGTAGTGGTGGCATCGATTGTGGTAGATGTTGCTAATGCTGATTTATGGTCAAGCCCTCGCCACCCCAAAGTGAGTCATAGAGGATACTGGTAGTGGTGGTAGTGGTGGTAGTGATCATGGTGGTGGTGTGGTGGTGATGTGGTAGTTGTGCTGTGATAATTGTGATATTGGTGCGGTAGTTGTGGTTGTGGTATGGTTGTTGTGGTAGTGGTGTGGTAATTGCGGTGGAAGTGTGGTAGTCGTGTGATATTAGTGATAGCTAGGTAGTTGCGGTTGCAATGGTCAAGGCAAGATTTATCTACTTGTGGGTTCAAGGCCAAATTCGTCAGTAGGCCCCCAGAGTTACAGAAATGTTTGCATGTTTCAATAATATATATATATATATATATATATATATATATATATATATATATATATATATATATATATATATATATATATATATATATATATATATATATATATATATATATATATATATATATATATATATATATATATATATATATATATATATATATATATATATATATATATATATATATATACAATGTAACACATCATTACTTTTAATCAAATTAGTTCTATATCATGTACATCTTATATATGGGAACAGATAGATAGATAGATAAGTAGATAGACAGATAGATAGATAGACCGATGGTGCGACACAGACATTTAAAAATGTATATATACTGTATATATTTTTATTATCATATTTTATCTAATATTCTTCATTTTACTATAGGGCCTAGTCCGTGGCCCACCTGAGAACCACTCCATGGCCCACTGGTTGAAGACCACTGCGGGCTTATACTTATTGTACAGGGGCTCCATACTCTGGGCCCTATACTATTGTACAGGGGCTCCATACTCCGGGCCCTATACTTATTGTACAGGGGCCCCATGCTCCGGGCCCTATACTTATTGTACAGGGGCCCCATACTCTGGGCCATGTACTTATTGTACAGGGGCCCCATACTCCGGGCCCTATACTTATTGAACAGGGGCCCCATACTAGGGCCTTATATTTATTGTGCGAGGGCCCCACACTCCTGGCCCTATACTTATTGTACAGAGGCCCCATAATCCGGGCCCTATACGTATTGTACAGAGGCCCCATACTCCGGCCCTTATACTGTACTTATTGTACAGGGGCCCCATACTCCGGGCCATATACTTAATGTACAGGGGACCTTGTGGTTGTGAATATATTATATAATGAAATACTCGGTGTATACTTGAAATAAGGTTATACGCTGGCACACTGCGTGACAAATTAGTTTCAGTGGGCCCCCAGATACCAGGGGGCTCTAGGCCAATGGTCTACTTGGCCAATTGGTCTTGTTGGCCCTAGCAGCGGTAGTCGTGGTAGTGATTAGGAAATGGTATTACAGTAGTTATGACAGTAGTTTGGTAGTCTTGGCAATGATGTGTCAGCTGGGATAGTGACGTGGTAACAGTGGTAGCTGTGGCAGTAAGTGCAGTGATAGTTGTAACTGTGGTAATGATGGGGTTATAGTGATGTAGGAGCACGAGTACAATGACAACTGTGAAAATGATGTAAACACTAATTATTATTTTAGAAATGTTGGTAGTTGTTCTTATGGTGGGAACTTGATGGTGACTGTCTCATTAAGTCAGCATAACTTCCATTGATGATCAAGTTCCACCCGTAAGAAATGCTGCACAGTGCCATTCATTTCACCCATGTAGAGCTTTTTCTAAGTCCTTCCCAATCAATTCATTACGTATAATCCCACAGGGTCACTCAACACATCTTGCTTTGCCGTTTTTTTTTTTTTTTAATAGAAATAAAGTGACAACAAAGGGAAGTGAAAAAAAAAAAAAAAAAACTACGTGAATCTGGATCATTTGCAAAAGAATGTACGTAACTTACTCAAAACTTAGATATAAAGGAAAAATAGCGCCATACGGGCCTGATGACCTTTTAGAATCATACTTGATAATCAGGTACAACGGTATAACACTTTCACTCATTTTCCTTCACTCTAATCTGTGGGCAGTGGGGGTTACAGTATTGGCTGTTCATGAATTTTCAACGAGTGATATTGATGGTAAAAATAATGAAAGTTATTTATGACCGCATAAATACCAGAAACTTGCAGAATACTTACTGATACTGGTGGAGGTAATGTGTTTGAATAGTCTCATAACTAAAGACGGACAGAATGATTATAGATGTTGCTATAAGAGTAGTATTTGTGGGTGATACAGGATAGTTAATGTTTACGCAATAACTACTCTGACAGAATGTTTACAGGTGCTGGTAAATGTAGTGTGGTTGATGACAGAGTAATGTCCATAAATCAAAACCTAAGATCACGGAATGGGGAGAAAATAACACTGTATCATTTAACGATAGGAAAACCAAATTTATACAATTTACTAATAGACAGATATTGCCTGATTCCTATATTACCTTCAGTGCTACTAATATTCCTATCTCTAAAAGTGTTGAAATTCTCGGTGTTTCACTAAGTGTCCTCAGCTGGACCTTTCATATTAGATCACTTGGTAAAAAAAAAAAAAAAAAAAAAATACTTCGGTTATTGTACAGAGTCCGTAACTTCTTCATTGACGAACAGTGAGCTATAATTTATAAGAGTTATGTGCGCTCTCAGCTTGAATATTGCTCGCCCTTGTTGAACGGAGGTGGAGAGGTTGCACTAAAAAAGCTGGAAAAAAATCAGAACAAAGCTGTTAGAATTATTAATAACCCTTCTGTTACAAATGAACTACTTCCTTTACAGGTAAGAAGGAATGTTGCCTCCCTTGCATTATTTTACAGATACTTTTATAACAAATGCTCAGACGAACTTTCATCCATTGTGCCACCTCTCCCCGCCTTCCCGCGCGCTACACGGGCATCTGGTAGTGCTCATGACTGGATTGTCACACTACCACATTGCAGAACTTCTGCCTACCAGAATTCTGTTATTCCCCGAACAGCATGTCTTTGGAACTCTCTTCCCCAGAATGGTTTTCCTCCACACTTCAACCTACAGCTGTTCAAGTCCAACTGTTGCAGATTTTTCATGAATGGAGGACACCTGTAATCAGGTGTAGGGATTATTTTTTTATTCATTTGTTTTTCCTTCCTCCGTTCTGTTATTGAAAAAAAAAAATAAATAAATAACCAGACACTGAAAGCATATTCATGGATGTTGTTGGAAGAATGATGTGGCTGATACAAACATTTGTTGTGGCTGGTAATAATAGATTATTGTGTACCAAGCACCGCTGCACTGTTTACAGGTGTTGGTACATGTAAACACTTCTTGTACTCTGTACCCTACAGAGCTTCATACTTTCATCCCTATGTAATTATTTGAAATGTAAAATTAAACATCGAGAGGTGTTATTATTTATTATTATTATTATTATTATTATTATTATTATTATTATTATTACTATTATTATTATTATTATGATTATTATTATTATTATTATTATTATTGTCATTATTATTATTACCGGGTATTATTACTATTGTTGTTGTTGTTATTATTATTATTATTATTATTATTATCATCATCATCATCATCATCATCATTATTATTATTGTTACTAGCCTACTACTACTACCACCACCACCACCACTACCACCACCACCCCTACTACTACTACTACTACAGTATAGTAGTATAGTTGTTGTTGTTGTCGTACAAAGTTTACTTCTATCTGGTATTTAAAAATAAAAGAAACCAGTTATATGGTATATTAAGTGTTGCATAGACGTTATTCTAATCATCATTCACACAGAACTAAATTTTGTCATCGATTTACATCTTTCAGTAACAAACGCCACTAACGTAAGACTAAAATATATATGCAACCAGAATAATAATAATCTGTAGGCATGATGTCACAAGAATAACAAAAAGATTGAAAACTACACATGTAGTATATCATGATCATCATCATCATCTAATCCTGTGTTGCCCCAAGAGTAGCGTTGGAGCCCGGTGCTAGGCAAGTTGGTCCTGACGTTTCATATGAGAGTGAGGCTCAGTCCAACTGGGGCACCATTATTACCCAATAAACCACCAGGCGCCATAGTTTGGTTGTACGGTTATCACCCAAAGTAGCATATAGTTTCCTGGTGTACGGGAAACCATTTGGCTTGTCACTCAGTGCGGAGTCAACCGTAGACAGAAGGAAGTGGAAAGAAAGAAGGAAAGTAGGACATAAGAGGAAGGAAGGAAAGAAGGAAGAAAGAGAGGAAAGGGAGGCCACCCAAGAGCATCACTACATCGAGTGAGTGGATGGTGAGCGCCCCCACCTACCACATGTAATATATGTACAGGCAAATTGTAGGCTACAATGTAGAGAATAAAACTTAAACATGTAAATTGAAATGTGGCCACTGATATTTTTGGAACTTAACATATTCTCTTTGGAGCACTGCTGTGTACAGCTTAACAACATTTAAGGGTTTTAAAGGCTTTCAGTAGTAGCAGTAGTATTAGTGGTAGTAGTAATGGTAGTAATGGCAGTAAAATGAAATATAAGGGAAAGAAAAAAGATGTAACATTAATTTGTTGCTGTTGTTGTTGTGATGCCAGGATCATCTGAACCTGAATCTGCAGCTTGCCATCCTCCATTCGGGGGATAGGGAGGGAGGTGAGGGACGTTTGTGAAACCAGGTATCTCTGCTGCCCAAACACATCCATGCCAACGCGTGATGGCGTCTGTCTCCAACTCAAGAGATATAGGGGTAACCTTGGGTGGAGCTTCCATCCTCTCTCACATCTGAATTAAAAGTGGCAGTAAATCAAAAGTTGTGCCATTTTCATTGTATTTTTACCATTCCAACTATCATCCCATCTGTCAGGGATGGAGGGGGAAGTTGACTGCGACTCCTTTACTGCCCCAGTTTTGTGATCGAGGTTCTTAGAAGAAGCCTTAGATTGATGCCGATAGATTACACTACGGTCACTGCGGCAGACATTCATATTTTGCTACCAGACTATGACACAACCGTCGAATTAACAGTCCAGGTTCCTATTCCTGTTCTAAATACGAACATGTCAAGGTAATTAAGGCCTCGCTCAAAGGTCTCCTGGCCGCTTGGGAATCAAACTCGGGACCTCTCTGTTGCGGGTGGATTGCTTCCGATCACATCAGCGCCGCACTTCCTCGTACGTCGAAAAATACAGAGAATAGAAGTGAAGGTAACATACTTTTTACTGTAGTGGTGCAGGAAAATAGAGGTTCCATGGCCCAACAGCCTTATAAACAGACGAGAGGATCGGAACATTTTTTAAAATTGCGATTCATTCTGAAAAAACATAAAATCCTAACTCTATAAGCCCTGTATCCCCCCACTCTCCGTAGACACCGAAAATAAGATGATGAATTATCATTGTCTTTTAGCTACTGAAAAGTTCATTATCTGTCTGTCTGTCTGTCTGTCTGTCTGTCTCTCTCTCTCTCTCTCTCTCTCTCTCTCTTTCTTTCTCTCTCTCTCTCTCTCTCTCTCTCTCTCTCTCTCTTTCTCATAAAAAAGCTATCACATTTTTTCAGTGTCGTGCTCAAGCTCGTATAGTATATGTCATGCGCATAATTATTTCCGTGAACTGCATAACTGGCAAGAAAATAATTGAATCTGAGAGAAATCTGAGTGGGTGGCATGTATGAGATCAGAGAATACCGTGAAGTTTGCCACCGAGACGAGAGGAAAGAAGGGGACAGGTGGAAGATTAGATTATATAGAAGTGAATTTTGAGAGCATAAATAACTGAGAATTTACACAGTCGTACAGTGCTTACAGTGATAATGCATTTTCTAAATATCTAGCCTGACTGTTAAGCCACCAAGCTGCCCTAAATCATCACTAACACCCCAACACTGTCTGTCTGTCTATCTACCTATCTATCCATCTATCTCTGTCTATTTAGCTATCTATCTACCTATACACGAGAGACGTTCGGGCTCTCTTTGGCTTAGCCAGAACTCTAAAAATGGCAAATAATACACCCCAAATTCCAAAAAAAAAAAAAAAAAAAAACAGGAAAACTTTTCTAAGCAACTTTTTCCCAGCTTCGCCCTGACACTTTCTGCAGTTCCTGGGTTTGTGGATCATTACAATTAGCAGCGTTGAAATTTCCTACCATTCGCCTTTAAGGATTTTTTTTTTTTTTTTTTTTTTTTTTTTGCACGACTGAAGACACTCTGGGATAGTTTCCGGATTTTTTCTTTTTTGGCTTAAAACACAGTCCAGAGGCTTCTACTTTTGTAGTTTGTTTATATCTCAGCTTTATGCATTATTTTTTTCCCCTGATGCCTCACTTTTTCGCATTACAGACAGACAGACAGACAATAGACAGAGACGCGAACTTAGGTATACTGTATTATAAGCTGCGCCTCCACACACACACAGTTCATTCATTCACTACTGTCTGTCATTTCTACAACTTCCTCAGCCTCCATACGTCGACTGCTCTGGAATTTTGCTCAGTCGTATTATAGTGTAATGTACAGTATCAGGGCAGAATAGGGTCGAGTCCTAATTGGTGACTGGGTGATATTCCGTCATGTAAGGAAACTATTCATTATGACTACAGATTACCATGGCATGGTGAGGAAGCACGAAGAACGGCTGGCAGTACTCACCTGAAAAGAGAAATATACTTGTTAGTTATACATTTTTAGTTGTTAAACAGAGTCGTAGCTGTGTCGAAGAGAGAGAGAGAGAGAGAGAGAGGGGGGGGGGAGTACTCAGATACATAAATTTTCTTGTATGTGAACAGAATCGTTTGCGGGTGTTAAAATACTGTGACAAGATACTGTAGTGTTATCTGTATCAGTCCTAGCATTATTAGGTTCACTGCAGGGCTGGACATTCTTCACGGAGGGAAAGTGGGACGGATTACACTGACACCCTAGGATTTTGCAGTAGCTGAATACAATAGTGTGGCGGTGGTCAGAACAGAATACAGTACACATGGATTTAAGTGAGGTCTCGGTCTCTGGTAACTATTTCAACAAACTTATCAATTGGAAACGGTCTGCAGTACTCTTGTAGGATCTGAACATGGCTGCAGTTAACTTCAACGTCTTCCTTCCGATGACATTTTTTTTTTTTTTTACATTTCTTATCGTCTTCAACCTGGGGACGTAATATCAAATTAAATCTCACTATCTCCTAATTATTTTTTTCAGCCTAAGATAGACTTTTCGAACTTCAGGGGTTATCCTTCACTAACCCATTCACGCAAGGGAGCTCTCGTAAGATCAATGAAATAATCTACCAGTGACTAGAACTGAAAGAGATATAACCTAATCAAAGAGGTTAAAGATTAGAGAGGATAAAGGCAGACGTCAGTTTCTGAGAGGATGTAATGGATCTGGACAAGCCTTGAAGTAACATGGAGAGGTCTAGAGAGGCCTTAATAACCATGAATTTACCTAACGGGACTGTAATTACAATGGACTACAAAACATCAAAGTCAACCTGAAGGAAACTAAGTGGCTGAATGGCTCTGATATGGCCTGACTTTACTTAACCTGACTTAATCTGACCTCAGTGGATCTGATTATATTTACATTTGTAAAAAATCTGAATTGCCTAAAACTGCCAACTTTTCACTTGGATGTTGAGCTGTAACAAGAGATTAACAGTTGACTATGGTGCTATTTATGAAGATGTGATGCGGAAAGGATGCAGAATGATAGAACTAGTAAAGTGCGCTTTGTGGGCGCATGACGAGGGAGCAAGCGTTTGTACATACGCCTATCATCATTATTTCACCTTGGTGTAAACTTTCAACATCTCTGATGAGGTAGTTAAACAATAACAGAAGAATAACTAAGCTAGAACATTAATTTTTCACGTTTTCTCCCTTACGATTTCTCTCTAGACGTCCATATAGTCAAGCGCCATAGCATCTATTCCATGGGCGATGTTTAGTTCTCTGCTCCCTACTTGCCGTGTCAATGAACTGTGTAGGTAAACGCTTGGCTATTGATCGAATGATAAAACTCAGAAATGAGGCAATTACCCGTGCTGATTTCACCCCCTAAACATAGAATAAAGTTCATGTAAAATTATGAGCGTAATGTCCGAGATGTAACTGTTAGAATTCATGCAAGAAAACATTGTCTTAAAACAAGAAATCCTTTTTAATTCGATTTCATTGTGGAACATGTCACTTGATGCCCTCGGTACATTCCCTTGGAAAGCTGGGATTCCAAGGCGTTTCTTTGGTCTCGTGAGCAAATATATAGTTAAAAATAAAATTCATAGAATATATCTACTACCTGCTGAATTTCTTCTTTATCTCACATAATAGGAAAGTTATTAGTCTCTGAAAACCATCGCGGTCGGGCCGTGTCGTGTTGGGGAGGGCCGGGTCATGTCGGGCCGTTCATTTCTCAGCTGAACGTAAACATCGCTTCCCTCGCTGCCCTCGCTCGCTCTTAATCATGCATTTTTTCCACGGGGTGCGCGAAATAATCTGCAAAAGGACAAAAATCCGAGCCAAGTTAAGGCAAAAGGACTATAGACAAGAATGTACGTAAAGAGCTAAATGAATGTAAACTGGCAAGTATAACCAAACATGGAGGAGAATAACTGCAGACTGCGTGTTGGCTTGTACAGGCAACTCCTGACAAATATGCTGAAGTAAAAGAAGGCTTAGGGTATGGCCACACTTGCTCGAAACTTGTGATCGACGAGATGAAACGAAGCACCGGGTTAGAGCTGCTGTAGTATTCGGGTCTGAACGTTGGATGGACCTCTGAGCCTCCTTTCCTCGTGGCGATCACATGTTTGGGGGTAAGTGTGTCCGGACCTTTAGAGTTTAATGCTGTCGCCTACACAAGGGTGATTTAGACAGACGATTAGTTTTCTCTTAATCCCAAGCTCACCCCCGGAACACGCGCATCAGCCATCCAACAAGTCATATTACATACAGGTCTGCCTATACTCCAATAACTGGATATTTATAACAAACAACACTTCCATCACGAAACCTCTAGCCGTAACTGGCAGAAAAAATGAGATGGAACATCATTTAGTAAAGAAAAATAACAAGGAATTTTATAGGAAAACACGAAAGGAAAACATATGCTACTCTCGGAAATTCCGGGAAAAAATTGGATTAACATTGTCCTTGATGAATTAGTGACTAGGACGAAATCGATGTTCATTACCTGCCTTATGTTATGATGATGTTATCTGTCTTAACTCCTTGATTCTGATGGTGTATTTATTTTTTTATTTTTGCTGTCTTCACACGTTACTTCTGTTTCTACGAGAGTCCCTCATTACTGAAAAAGGTCCATGAAAGCTATATCGACCTCCCCAGTTTGAAACCCCTAAGCTCAACAAAACTGCCTGGTATTAGTAAGAACATAATACGCGTCACCGGACTGGAGGGGTTAAGTCGCCAGATAATGTGAAAAGTCAGGGTGGTTCATACTATAATCGGCTAACCTCAGTTATGTGTAAATCTGCCATATCTCCATCTTGAAAGCAGAGGTGTAACAAGAGATTAACACTAGAGTAGGATGACAGTCACGAAGATGGGCTGTGGAAAGGATGTAGAGCTGTATATTGTCTTATTCTGACACTGAACTACAGGAATTACGCTGCAAAATGAAGAACACCTCTGCCAGGTTAAAATGAATGAATCATAATGACCTGTCTGCGTGAATGGTACAACGAGAATATGACAGGGACAGAAACATGATTGGCTTCTCCCCGACTCCCCACCCTCGCGTACGAATCATTACACCCGAAATTGGGATTATTTCAAAATTTGAGGTGATGCTTCTTGCCATAATTATCAACAGTCCTTATCCAATCAGTGACCAGCTTTTTTTCTTTGTGCAAGAAAGGAGGAACCAAAGGCCAGGAGCCAGCAAAATTGTTCTCCAGAAAAAAAAAAAAAAAAAAATATAACAGAGCCAAATTTCAAGATCCGTTTATTTCGAGATAAGGCGAGTGTAAGACGAGAATGCTGTCGTGCCTCACATATCTCCACAGGACGTATTAACAAAAGCTTCTGAACCAGTTTTTATGATAAATCTCCAGACCAGTGATTATTTTCAGAAATCATATTGTTTGGTTGTGTTTTTCACTTAATCATTCGAGCTTGGATGAAAACACTGCTGTATGAGAAAAGAAAAATATACTAGAGGCTCCCTACGGGTGGTATCACACCAGCCGCGAGCCAATATATATCTAGCGCGACTAGGAATATGACCTTGACCTTGACCTACTTTCACCAATTTGAAACTCGTAGGAGATTTTCATCACTATCACTGTCTATATACTATCTATATACCTAGGCTGCTTCCCCCAAGGAAAGGGAGGTTTCCGAGACAGGACGACACACTCCCCATTTACTCATCCATTTAAACACATTCATTCGCAACTTAGCCCCAAAGGGGAGAACGAACAGATCCTCACTGCACCACACAGCACAAGGGTCAACTGCGCAATGCAATCAGTGACATCCGCAGCAGGGCCCGACAGCAGAACTGGTGTACCCCTGCCACATCATAACAGACCCATCCCCTTACCCGCACCTGACCTGACTAGCTGATCAGACCAAATGCGGGAGAATATCCCCTCAGGGCTGCTTCATCACTTATTCATTCACAATTTCTCTCCATTTATTTCTGTCACGCACAGCCACTCTTCCTTGGTCAACAGACATCCCTCTCACATCCAGCGCTCTCTTCACACTGTCCAACCATCCTATTCGTGGTCTTCCTCTCAGCCTTACACCTCTCACATCAGATCTAGTTATCTTTTTCACCAATCGCTCATTATCCATTCTCTCCATATGCCCAAACCATCGCAACACCCTCTGCTCAACTCTACCAGCCATCTCCCGAACAACTCCAGTTCTCCTTTGCACTTCATCATTTCGCACTCGATCCATACGCGCCACTCCACACATACTCCTCAGACACCTCATCTCATTACATTCAAACTTTTCCTCTCTGTTACACCCATATTCCATGTTTCAGCCCCATATAACGCAGTCGGTACCACAACACCCTCATACAGCCTTCTCTTTACATCCATTCTAAGTGAACGACATCTAAACACTTTTTTCATTCCTCCCAGCACCTTTCCTACTTCATTTAATCAAAACTTCACTTCTGCATCTATTTTTCCATCCACAGCAACATGTGACCCTAGATATTTAAAACAATCTACCTCCTCAAGCAACTCGCCATTCAAAACTATATTCATCCCCCTACCATCTACGAACCTCGTACACTTCATCACTTTACTCTTATTCTCATTTACTTTCAATTTCCTCCTTTCACACACCCTTCCAAACTCCTCTACCAACTGTCTCAATCTCTCCTCTGAATCAGCCACCAGTGCAGTATCATCTGCAAACAGCAGCTGCTTCAGATTCCACTCTCCACCATCAACATTCACCAGACTCAGACCTCCACCTAAAACTCTTGCATTCACCTCCCTTACAACACCATCCATGTAAATATTAAACAACCAAGGCGACAACACACATCCCTGTCGCAGCCCCACTCTCACGGGAAACCAATCACTCAGCATTTCCCACTCTTACACACGCTCTACTATTTACATAAACACTTTTCACCCCTTTTAGTAACCTACCATCAAGTCCATACAATCTTAAAACAGTCCACAAAGCCTCCCTATCAATTCTATCATACACTTTCTCTAAATCCATAAATGCCCAAAACACATCCTTGCCTTTCGCTAAATACTTTTCACACACTTATCTCACCGCAAACACCTGATCCACGCATCCCCTCCCTCTCGTAAAGCCACACTGCTCATCACCGATCACTCCCTCTGTACCCTCTCTAACTCTCATAATTAACACTCTACCATACACCTTACCTACAACACTCAACAGACTTATACCCCTAAAGCTAGTACATTCATACTTATCACCCTTGCCTTTATACAACGGGACCACACAAGCACTTGCCCAGTCAATTGGCACCATACCTTTCACAAAGCACACATTCAACAATCTTACTAACCAGTCAACAATAGTCACTTCACCACCCTTCAGGCATTCCACAGCACACCCATCCATACCTGCAGCTTTCCCTGTTTTCATCTCCTTTACTGCCTTCTCCACTTCCTCCTTCATGATCAAAGAATCATTCAACTCTCCCAACATATTTATTCCTTGCACCCTTTCATCTGCCACAATCTTAGCCACCCTTTCCTCCTCTACATTTAACAATCTTTCAAAATACTCTGCCCATCTCTTCCTTACTGCATTAATCTCAATTAACATCCTTCCATCCTCTGCTTTTACTAGTTCTTCCTTCCCAGACTCTCCCTTTCGCACCCTTTTCACCTCCTTCCAAAACATTTTCTTATTCTGTTGAAAATTCTCTGTCAACCGCCTACCCCACCTCTCATCTGCTGCCACTTTAGCATCACGCACAGTCCTTCTCGCCCTATTCCTCTTTTCCTTATACCTTTCATATGACATCTCATCCTTCCTCTGCAGCCACACTTCATATGCACGTCTCTTCTCAGCCACAGCCATACTTACTTCCTCGCAACACCATTCACTTCCTTTTCTTACACCACCACCCACACGTCTCACACCACACACCTCTTCTGCATGCCCCACCACAGCACTCTTAAACAACTGCCATTCCTCCTCCACACTGCCATTTTCCCGATCTTTCACTGCGTTCCACTCATCTTTCAATTTCTCCTGATACTCTATCTTTTTCTCTCTTTTATCCAACTCACTCACTTTCAAAACCTCCCAGCCACACCTAACCCTCCTAGCTCTCACCCATCTCTTACCTACTCTTAACTTTCCCTCCACCAGGTAGTGGTCAGACATACCTCCATCCTCCCCTCTCAGAACTCTCACATCCAACAATCTTCCTATTACATTCCTAGACACAACCACATAGTCCATCAAAGCTCTATCAACAACCCTTCCACCCTCCTGTCTCATCCATGTATACTTATAAATATCTTTCTTCTCAAACAGCGTATTTCCAATCACCATCTCTCGCTCAACACACATCGCTATCATTCGTTCCCCATTTTCATTTCTTCCAGGCACACCATGCATACCAACTACACCTTCAACTGCTACATTTCCCATCTAGCATTCAGATCTCCCATCATTACCACATTCACATTCGCTCCAAAATTCTACAGACACTCATCAACATCATTCCAGAAAGACTCTCTCTCTTCTTCATCCCTTTCACTACCAGGCCCATATGCACTCACAAACCCCCACAATTCACTTTCAAATTTCGCTTTCACCCACATCAGTTTCGATGACACCTCCTTCCATTCAATCACACACTGCTGTACTTCCGGACTCACTAACAAGGCCACACCTTCTCTTGCCCTTCCTCTATCAACACCTGACAATCTTCCATTCACACTTCCAAAAATAGACTCACCCTTCCCTTTCATCTTCGTTTCACTCAAAGCTAACACATCCAACTTTCTTCTCACAAACTTTCTCCTAATCTCCTCCCTTTTAGCCTCAATCGTACTACATCCATGAACATTCATAGACCCAATCTTCAGGGTACGGGGATGACTCCATCCCCTATCCCTTTCTCTGGCCTGTCTCTTTTAAGACAGAGGAGGGCGTCCCTAGTCCCCTCACCCCGCCCCTTTTAGTCGCCTTTTATGACACGCAGGGAATACAGTGGCAGTATTCTTCCTAACACAGCCTGGCCACAGAGCAGTAGTACCACCCCTTAGTGCGGCCAGATTGTGTCCCCCCCGCCACAGGGGTTTCACACATGTAAAATTTTGTGATGATATCTTGAGCAGATGCGAAGTTATCATGGTAGCAGACACACAGACCTTGACTTATTTTCACCAATTTCGACCTCGTAGGAGATTTTCATCCTTACTACATACCTGTAAAATTTTGTGATGATGTGTTGAGAGGTTGCGAAGTTACCTTGTTAACAGACACACAGAAACACAGAGAAACAAATTGAAAACAATACTCGTTGGAGATTTTCATCCCTACTACACAACTGTAAAGTATTGTGATGATATTTTGAGCGGTTGAGAAGTTATCACGGTAACAGACAGACAAACCTTGACCTATTTTTACCAATTTCGAACTTGTGAGCGCCTTTTGTCCCTACTACACACCTGTAAAATTTTGTGATGATATTTTGAGCGGTTGCGAAGTTCTCGTGGTAACACACACACACACACACACACACACACACACACACACACACACAAATTGAAAACAATACGAAGTTCGCTATCGCGGCTGGTGATAAGCAAGCAATATTATTCATTGCTTAGGATGAAGAAGGTTTATGAATACGGGCCCAGAGCTCCACATACTAGCACTGAAGGACTCACTCACACCACGACCAAGGTGCACGAGACTTAAGCACCTGGCCAAGTATTTATAAAGAATCCTAACCAGTTAAAATTATGTTCCAGTCATCATACTTGTGAATTATTACCAGATGTTCCTATAGTTTCGTAGTGTCGTATCGTTCACAAAGGCTCCAACATGCTTGTACGCTTCGGTCACCTAATGGCGGCTTTCCGCTCTGCTCGATCTCTGGCAACCTCCAGCATGTTCAGATGTTCAGAAATTATTATTGGTTATATCTTATCACTCTAACAGTCATTCCTGTTTGGTTGTAAGGTTGGTAACTGTAAGAGTGGATATAAAAGTATAAACAAACAGTCTCATATTTCGAGGTGACCCCTTCAATTCAGTGATGTTTATGTAATTTATTCTTGCTATTTTCAAATCCATTTATTAACTCAGGAGAGACTAAGCAAAGGTATGTATAGTTTCCATCAGTCCCTTCAGGACGAAAGGCTTTCCCAAATTGAATAAAATCCTCTGGACGCTTCACAAATAAAGTTTATAAACTTGGCCCTGGATCCAAGAAGAAAAACTGAAGAAAAATTGTGAGTAGGCTAAGATCGTCAACTCTTGTCAGCAAAAGAAATGACTAAGAGTTGTGTGTCATTGCACGTGTAACAAAGCCAGTGTGCACGTGTCCAATACAAGCCTTCACACACGGGAATAGAAATACAGTTGTTGATTTTACTTCATGCTTCATTGTCATAGGAGCAGTGTAGAGACCCGGGGATAGGTAACTCAGTCCAGACATTTAAGATGAGTAACCAGTCTGGCACTGAGTGGCTTTCTGAGACGATAAACCTCAACCATTCCTCGAGTTTAAACCCTTGTGGATCACATCCAAGCAGAGTTTTTTAACCCACTAGATCAACACGTCCATTTTTTAACTATATCGATACCACCCTGAATACAAGAAATCTTTCGGTTGGTCACTCAATTATAGTCAGATAAAGTAATAGGACATAGATGACAATGTTGTCACAGTGATATCCACCATTTTTACACTAATTTCTTGGTTGGAGTGTCCCATTGAACTATGTTTTCACTGCACGAGTAGGAAAAATGTTCTGATATTATAATTAACATGGAAGTTTTCTATACTCAGCATTCTTGCATTGTGTGTTTTGTTGGCGGTCCAGAATAACTTTTTACCTGCCGCCTTTGTGCCGCCAGCAGTTAATTCAGGCTCGCGTTCTGGCTTCTTTCGTATCATTGTAAAGATGAAACACAACTCATTCTTCCTCCATTTTTCCGTGCTTTCTTTGACCCTTTCATTCATTTTAGGGGCATTTTTCGCCTCGTTTCTATGCTCCTTTCATTACGGGGAGGGAGGGAGGGGGAGAGGGAAGTAGGGAGGAAGGGAGAAAGAGAGGGAGGGAAGGAGGGAGGGAGAAACGGAGGAAGGGAGCAGTATTACAGTGTCCTGTTGAGTAATGTACAGTCGGGGACATCAGGTAGCCTAATATTTCACCCCTTCTACGTTTCATTTTTTCCAATGGCATTTTCTCTTACTACTGCTGCCTTCAAACTATTCTGTTGACTTTGGAGAAACTATTTAATGTGACGGGGATAGATACAGTCTCCATTATCCCCTTCACAAACTGATGTCTCTCTGTAGGCTGAGTAAAATCGACTAGGAGTGACAAGAACAAAATTAGACACACTATCGAACTGAAGAGATTAGGCTGAGATCGTACGCTTCTCTGCCCATAAATGACTCTCTTTGTTATGCTGCGACAGGGAAGAAAGTGATGGACATGCCCCAAGGCTGGCGCAGACGTGGTGAAATACTAGGAGAACTTTTGCCCCTGACTGTGAGGTATAAGGTCAGCATATAAAGGCCTCACAAATTGCTGTCCCGTAACATAATGGAGGGAAATTAATGGGTGAAAATACAAAAATAATGGGCGCTTTGTGACGCGGGATAAAAAGGGCCGCGGCTGAGTGACGGCTCGATAATTTTCCTTTGGTGGGTGAACGTAGCAACGTGTAATAAAGGTTTGTTGTAGGAAAATTAAACTGATGAAAGAGGAAGAGTGCGAGTCAGTAATTAACGATACTGAATTTAATGGAGATATATGATGAAAATAACGCAGGGGACGAGGGCCAACTTAGTTTTGGGTCTGTGACTAACCGGTGATATTACACTGGACTGAATATATATTAGGACTGAAAAAAAAAAAAATCGAACCAGAAACAGCAAGACTAACCTATAAACTACATTGAAGATCTTTTCGTAAGCTGAATAAAAAAAAATAGTAGTGGCGAGAACGAAATTGAAATAAAGTCACAATACTGAAGAAATCAGTGGACACTGACTCCTTCACCGCCAGATGTCTCGCCTGAACAGAGTAAAATGGTGTGGCGGCAGCAAAAATGAAATACAAAATAGGCCTCAGCATTGTAAAGGTTTAACTACTCTACCCCTCTGACTACTTTATTATTATCTAGTTTTTCTACTTTCAGAGGGTTTTACTCAGCTTATGAGAGTACATTTTGAATTGAAGGGATTACATAGAGCATAGCCCTCCTTAACCCCTGCATGACCAAAGCCTTTCCAACGCATAGCATGTTCTCTGGAAGCAACAAGAATAAAACACGTCCTCTGACTGAAGAGATAAAATAAACTGTCTAGGTAAAATAAAATGTCTGTGAGTCTGCCTTCCCCCTTTGTGCCATTTCTCGCGGTGGTGGGGTGCAACGCCGTCCCGTGGTGGCACTGATATAACCGGTCGGGAATTTTGTCCGGTTATACCAACGTCCTTTAACTCGTTCCCCATCTCCCGAAAGCATGATAGCATCTTCAGTCTGCAATCCACCGAGTTCACGTTCAGATAAGCCTGAGGGCATAAAGAAAAAAAAATCCCCTTAATCTCAGCCTCCCTTACATCCATTACGCTCCCATTCACTACAGTGGCATTTTTTTCAGCCACACGAGAATTTTCGCAACTTAAGGAAAACTTTTCGAACTGGAGGGAGTAGATATAGCCAACAGTAGCTCTTTCACTAACAAGGATGAGTTAAATCGCCTGAAAGCAGCAAGAACCCACCCTTGTCTTCTCTGTGTTCACCTTACCTATCTGACAGTTGTATTCCATGTCTTTCCCTTTTGTATCCATTCATAAAACTCATTCTTTCTAATGGCTTCCTACATCAGTATCCTAAACTCCATGACCCTGAGGTCGTATGTTTTTATTTTATTGTTGCTGTTTACACACAACCGTACTCTGCTTTGGACAGACTTTTCGGGCTGGAGGCGACAGATACAGACTTTACTAACCGCTTCATTATTAACGATCTCTGACAATCCTAGTAGAGCAGCATGGTATTAAGAAAGTACAAAAAGCAATCTTACAGCAAGGGATAAATTCACCCTTCCCTCAGTTTTCCCACCTCCACATCGCCCTCCCAACAATTTTATTCCACGTTCCTCCCCTCCATCACCAACCATAAAACACCCCTTCCCTCTTTAATGACTTCCTTCCTCCCTGTCTCTAATCCCTCAAAACCTACCCCATCTACTTATCATTCTTCAGGCCCGCGCCACTAACTCGGGGAAGTAGTAGCGGCAGCCCGGAGAGAAAATATTGTTGACCTCACATATCTATTTCTCTATTTCTCATCAACATCGTAATCATCTTAACACCCTTTCCCACCTACAGTACAGATAAGGTTAAGTTAGGTGAAGACGCAATGAAAGAGAATGTACTAAAGTATGAACCATCAGCAGCATGCCAAGTGAAATGAGATACGCAGTCATCCATACATCGCTCAAGTCTCCGTAATCTTTGCTCCATTTCACATATCTTACTGTGTGTGTGTGTGTGTGTGTGTGTGTGTGTGTGTGTGTGTGTGTGTGTGTGTGTGTGTGTGCTTTTTAAATGCAGTTTACGTACAATTGCAGTCAAATATTCCTTCCTACCCTGATATCATTAACCTGTATATATAACACACTCCCTTACTATCTCCGAACATAATACCTACAGAATTTGACTGCATGGCAACCGCTGGGAGCCATGGATTAGATTCATTCATGGAACGTGAGTGGTGGTGTCATATTTACAAGTTAGAGGCATCAGGGTGGGAGGGAATACCCGTCTCAATGGTACACCTGTCAGAGTCAATCCCTTGGCAAACCCTAGTTACGTGTTTTATTATACATATCTCCTCCAGCCAGTTTGATTCCCTGTCACTGCCTTAACCCCTTCAACGTTCATACCTCTTTTCCCTCAAACATTCCTTTATCACAACCATCTACCCTCTTCTAGACCAACCACACCTCTTGCCCCCGTCAAAGTTACTTACATAATTATACCCGTTTCACCACCTTTTCTTCATTCATTCTTTCCATGTGACTAGCCTCATCCAGCTACACACTGCTCTCTACCGTGTTTTTGATAAACTTCTTTACTCTACGCCTTTTGCGAGTCATATTATCCAGTCTAGGTATTCCACGCGTATTCTTTACCAGTCCTATTTCCATTCTTATACTTGACTCTTCACGCATATGCCGTAGTAAAGTCTCATACATATGTCAATGTGAGCCCTGACATACATTCAAGCAATCTTCTTGCTGCCCACACTTCGATCTCTGCTTCTTATCAAGGACTTCATAGCACTAGCCACTTTTCTTCCTTTAGCGAATCTGCTTTCCACTTACTTCGTACATTTACCTCTCTTACTACTGCACCAAGGCACTGTTCTTAAATTCATGCGCCATTTTCTCTCCATTTTCAAGCACTGCACAGTGAAGGTCACTTTTTCTCTCGGTAACCATCTCCAGCTGTCTGAACCAGGAAATTCTGTTTATCTCTATGTATTGCCTATTGCATAATTCCAAAATGATTATCTTATCCTTATACGGTGGCTGCGACCCCCCCCAAAAAAAAAAAAAAAAAAAAAAAATCCAGGATCCTCTTTTACAATATGTAACCACTCCTTGCCAATCCAACCCCCCACCCCCGAAGGTATTTTCCATGAAATGACTTTAATGTCGCACCGGAGTATATATATAGTGCTAACATTTCATATCCAACCCTCATGCATCACGAAATTATTGTTTTATCAGAGACAGAGTCGCAGACGCTCAGCCTGGTTAATCAACAAAATATATAAAACTGGAAGAAATTTTTGCAATATGGGATGAATGCGTGGCACATTGTGTTTTCATTTCCACAAAGAGTTTTATTGACTGGTATCTTCGTATTCGAGAGGACAAAACTGAAAGCTTCATTAGCCACTGGTTGTTGTTTATATATCCACATCCATTTACCAACATGATTTGTTAAGGACATCATGATTAAACTCTTAGCTGGAACTGATTATACATTTACATTTTAGTTTTTGAAGGCCTTGATCATGCAAGCATGTATAAGCCTTTTGCCGCCTATTAATCACAATTAACAGTGTGCCTTAGAGGTTTAGCACCACATGTGTGCAATCAAGAAGCAGCTTATTTTTCCTTATTTTCATTTATTTGTTTATTATATTTTTAATGGCCGTATATCCCTACTATCAGCAAACCCCTTATAGGGCTTTTGATTTGAATACGGGGATTTCCTTCTCCTTTACGCCAGCTGCCATCCAATATTAACAGTCTACCCTAGGGAGTAGACTGTAGTTGTTTAAAAGAGATATGGATGTACGCTAGTTTCAGCCCAGACTTCGTGTAAATGTGGTTGAGTTCCCCTGCTGGTAGTGTTGTACTGTATCAGGCCAGCTATCGAGGTTTTGGCCCTACACTACTCTCATGGTAGTATCTCTCAGGAACGATGGTAACCATTCCCCTATTACCTCTATGCAAAATACTTGGAAACAGAGTTGGACCATGTATGTAAATGAAGATACATTACATGCACAGAGTTGTAGGTAGCAGAGGGTCGACTTGAAATATGAAGCGCCAGTGTGTACCACATCTATTAAGTGCAAGACAATATGAATTTAATCCCTCCAGCAGCGTGACGTCTGCTGTAGTGTATATTTGTTATCAACAGATGATTCTTGTTCAACTAAGGAGAGGTCCCGAACAGTGAAGGGTTTAGTGCAGACAAAAATCTAACTCCCGCAATTTGAAAATTCTCTCCTATGCCAAATAAAATCATGCAGAAGTACCAAAAACAATTTTTAAAAAGATATCCCCTGACTCAAGAAGCTTAATAATATCGATTAGAGCTCATCATGCTGAGGATATCTGTTTACCCTCCACTAACCCTGCAATTCTACATGTAAAAACCAGTCTTTCTACCAGTCTTTAATCCTTTCATTCCTGTGACTTCCATGGGCGGGGTCTAGCCCGTGAGCCTCGGATGTCGGATCGGTCCGAAGCGCGTGGGCTCCCGGGAGAATCCTCGGGTGTCGAACCGATTCGACAGCACTTTCCCACCATTGTTCGAAGCTCCCAAATCTTTTTTTTTTTTTTTTTTTTTTTTTTTTTTTTTTTTTTTTTTAACACTACCATGCTTTTCCAGGCGCTGGGGTGGCTGTGACTCGGATTTGCCAAGTTACACGTGTACAGTGCTAAGGTGTGGACGATGAGCTGTAATTCCAGCTTGTCCGACTTCGTTCCTCCGTCTCGCTCGTGCGTCATGCCACCCATGGAGAGTGACCCTGACGACCCTGCAGCCTATCCTTCATCTCCTTCCCCTTCCAGTGAGTCAAGGGAGTCATCTGAGTCTGAGGGTGAAGAGGAAGGTACGGAGAACGAAAGTCGAGGGAAATATTTGCCACACGAGCTGGGGAGGGCAAAAGTCAAGAGATAAATATTTCCTGGGGCTGGGGGTAGGGGGAGGGGTCAGGGAGCCAGCCAATGTGCCACCCTCAGTCGCCGTTCCACCCTGCATCGCCCCTGCCAGGTGTACTTTTTCGATTATCATCGGCTCGTAACCTACTAAGCACAGGTGTGTGGGGCTTTGAAAATAGTGCATATAATAGTGAGCGTATGCAGTGTGTGTAAATAGCATATGATAGAAAAAGAGCCTCAGTAAAATTACTTGAAGTAACGATAAACGAAATAGAAATAAGACTTAAAAAGCATAGCCCAGAGAACAGAAATGTAAGGAAATGATTTTTATATCTATATTAGCGTATGAAATTAGAGAAGTAAGCTATATAAATGAAACTAATCCAAAGAAAATTAGTTATAAGCAAAGTTATGGCAAGTGTTATAAGTGTTTTTCGTAGATAAGTATTTTATCTTGTAAATGCAGCTAAAGTGAAGTTTATGGTCCTTTACATCTCTCCCCCACACACCACTGTGCACAGTGAGCTTGGGGAATTGACAGCGGCGGGGAAACGATTGACTAGCCTGCACGTCAGTCAGGAACGTGGGCATGTCTCAGGACACGGCCTCTTCATCCCACCAAAAGTTCCCCCTATTCATCATCTCATTCCTCAGCACCAGAACCTGGACTTCAATGGTTATTTGCAGTGGAAAGACGATGGATTGGTAAGTCTTTTGGTTGTTTATTGGAAGCTCTAGGTCCAATATTAGCTTAGATGTGGCATCTTGAAAAAAGACGATATTACGAATTTCACTTTCGTGTGAGCGCAGGTATAGTCAATATATAGCCGAGGTTTAAGGGCTAGAAAAGCCTTTGTCACTGCATGACTGGGCTACGTCAGTCAGCCTGGCATCCACACCACACACAAGCTTATGTTTTCATACCATTCGACTTATTTTCTGTCCTGCGGTTAGGTAGGTTTTGACATCTTTTGAGTTTGGTGCGTATCCTTTAGAAGGGGTTGAAATCTGATCAATTAGTTTTGGAACGGGGTCGACGCCCCTCAGCTTTGCTCAAGAATGCGTGATTTTCAAGATATTTCGGTCTTCTAAGATGTCAGCTTGGTTTTGGTAGGTTTTGGCCAGAGATGGTAAGCCTGAATGGAAGTGAGTCTGAATTATGAGAGAAAAGATCTGTCGCCAATTTTGCAGGTAAATAGTGGTGGAAAAGTTTTATGATGGAATGAGTGCTACATACATACATTAATATACAGAGGGGTAGGTGGATGGATGGACGGATGGATGAAAGATGTTCATTGAATACGTGGAATGATACATAGATAGATGGGTTTGTGGGTAGTGGTAAAAACAGATAAGAGTATATGGGTGTTTGTATAGATAGATAAATAAGTAGATTAAATTTATGGACGAATGAATGATAATGAAAGGATACGATTATATTGGTAATGACGGCGTCCAGCATCTCTATGGTGCATGGAAGGGAGGTGCCAAGGACTGCTAGAATGTACGTTCTCCTCTACTGTAAGTGTGATGCCACACTAACACCCGTATCCTCGTTGGGTATTACGGGTAAAGGGGTTCTCTAGCACTTCTTTCCCTATTTATTTTCCAAGCTACTCATTAGCATCCTCGCTTTTGTTTCTTATATCTTTGCAGTATCGACATATATTGCACGAATAACATACAAGAATATATTAATGAAGCAGATACAGAAATAAAACAGGTAAGCAAGAGGTGTTAGTAACACCTCCTGACCGGAAGAGAACACCACCCTAAGACTGCTGGACACTCATGTTTTTATAATAGCCCTTTCGCGGAGGGTCCGGAAGAAGTAACTTTGATGTTTTAGTTCATTTAATTCTTGCAACCTCCAGATTATTTTATTCATGCTAGGGGAGATTTCTCTTAGGAAAGGGGTTAATGAAGGCCATACCTAACCCCTCCAGTTGAAAAAATCTTTCAAAAGTTTAGTATAACCATTTAGATGTAGTAAAAATATATTTATAATGGTGATTATTATAATAGTAACTAAAAATAATAATGTCATGATAATAACAACAACAACAATCATAAGATGAAGAAGAAGAATGATGATGATGATAATAATAATAATAATAATAATAATAATAATAATAATAAAATTACACATCCTCGGATTAAAGGTGTTACACTTTTACCCATCCCCACAAGCCCTTCTTCCATAACGCCTTTAACCATTTCACTCTACGTATTGGTGTCCCGTCGCTGCTCACACCTGACGGTTATAGTCAGCTCTGGGGAGAAATTTCGCCCTGGATGAGTCACATATAGCCATCATGAACTCCATCGGGGTTTGTCGTAAGGTGAATAAATTCGACTGGTGGATGCAAGAATAAAGTAAGGAAATACGTTATAGAATTGAAAGGTTAATGTTTTCAATCACAGGACGTCTTTGTTTTTTTCAGTACTGGGCGACCATTATACTCTTTTTACTTTAACTTGGCCTAAAATTGCCATATCTCCAACTTGAATGTTGAGTTGAAACAGCAGATTAATTGTAGAGTATGATGCTAGTCAAGAAGTGCTGTGAAAAGGATGCAGCGCTATAGAATTGGCCTTCTGTTACTGAGCTATGAGAATTAAGCTGCAAAAGGATGAAAATCTGGTCCAGGTTAATGAAAAAAAAGAGTATACGATTTTATTCAGCTGTCGGGAGGTCTGTAGCGAAGGGGTCACCAGTTTGAAATGGAAGTTTCTCCTCGACATTAATAAAATCGCCTGAAGGAAGGAGAATAAACTGAAAAATACTACATTGAAGGGAAGTCTTTAAACTTTTGCTCACCAGGCCTCCCTCCATAAGATCTTTAACGCCCCACACATCCTCCACACCCTCATAACTCCTACCAACTCCCAGCCAACTCTCTCCCCCATTCCCTTTCCTTCCCTCCCCTCCTTCCTTCTCCTCCATCTCCGCTCTGCTCCAGCCCCTTCCTCTCTGCCTCCTCCAGTCTTTACTCCTTTCCCCTCTCACTACAGCCTTCCCCTCCCTTCAGACTCCCTTTTCCTCCTCTTTTCCAGTTTTCTTTCCCTCCTTTTTCTTTCAACTTTTCTCTCTTTCCCCTCCCCTCCCTTTACCTCATCTCACCTCACCTCGCTTCTCTTCCCATCCCTCCCCTCTCCCCTCCTCGCCGCCCCTCCCCTCCTTTCCTTCTTATTCGCCCAGCCCTCTTCTCCCTTCACTTCTTCTCGTCCCTCTAGCTCTTGCTTTGCCCTCTCCCGTTCCCTTCTACTCTTACCTTTCTCCCTGTATCCTCTAAAACCATAGCATCCCCCCCCCCCAAACATTCTCTCTCTCTCTCTCTCTCTCTCTCTCTCTCTCTCTCTCTCTCTCTCAACCTTCCAACCTTTCCCACTTCTCTCTCCACTTCCCTCTCCCCACTCAAGCCTCAGTCTCCAGTCTCAAGCCTCGAACCACTCCAGTCCAGACAGTCTCCCATAAGCTGAATAAAATCGTCTGGAAATGTCACTGTACTGGAGAGGTTAATTTCTTCAGTTGGACGACACATGTATCGTTTTCTTACCTCCAGACGATATTATTCAGCTTTAGAGAGACTTTATAGGTTAGAGGGTTTTATATACAGCTTTTACTGATCCCTTCACTACACTAGGTCTCCCTTAGCTGAATAACGTAACCAGGAGACAACGAGAAGAAAATCGCTTGGTGTGAGCTGAAGTAGAATATTATAACTGAATCGACAAAGTGTTACTGGTTGCAGCACTAACTCTCGGGCTTCCATAACTCACTCTCAGCTGTGTAAAATCGTCTGGAGCTAGCTGGAGTGAAATATTAGAGAAGGCGGGGCTTTGAGAGAGTTAATCTTCACTCCCCCTCCTCAGTATCCAGCCCCATCCCTACCCCTAGCCTGCCTTAATAACCCCTACCCTTCACACCCCAACCTTTGCACCGTTACCTCGTCTCCTTCCCAAATTACGCTCCTTCACCTTCATTCCCCCTCCTCCTCCTCCTCCTCCTCCTCCTCCTCCTCCACCTCCTAACTTATCCTCTCTTTCCCTTTTCCTTGTCTTCTTCCTGCTCCTCCACCGCACCCTATTTTCCACAAAGTTCCCCAGTTCTTCCTCTTCATCCACTACTCAAGCTTCTCTTTCACGTTCACTTTTTCCCCTAATCTTTCTCCTCCCCCTTCCTTCTATCTTTCTTGCCTCTCTCCTTTACCCCCTTATCTCCTCCTCCCCTTAATTCCACTCTTCCTCTCCTCCTCATTACTTTCTCTTTTCCGTCCTCCTCTCTCTCTCTAATTCATCTCTCCCTTTTCGTTTACCTATCCTCCATCTTCCCTTTTAGCCCACTTTCTCCTCTTAGTTCTCTTCCTCATCTTCTTTCTCTTCTCCCTCAAAATTCTCTCCTCCTTTTCATTTAACTCTCTTCCCTACCCCTTTTATCCCTCCCTCTCAGTTCCCCTCCTCTTCTTCTCTCCATTCTCTTTTCCATTTTTCTGCACAACTCACTGCCGGAGGGTCAGGGGGGCTGGGAAACTCTTCTCGCTGTTTTATTGTATTCTTTTATTTCAGTGAAGGAGTAACTCTATTAATATTAGTCTACTGAGACCAGGGATGTCTGTTTTATTTTATTCTTGCCATCTCCTGAGGCTTTTATTCAGCTTCCGATAGACTTTTCAAATTTGGTCATAGATAATAATGTCGATAAACTCCTTCAGTAAGAGAGGCCTTTCCTAAACTGAATTAAATCGTCTGGTAATAGAGAGAATAACCTAAAACTAGAAAGCGCCCAGAGAGCGCATACCTCAGTCAGTGCCATTGCGGAGGATCCAGATCCAGATCCGTGGGTATAGGATCCGGATCCGGATATGGATCAGCCTCAAAATTTAATAAATTCTTTCTTGGGCCGTGGCCCACATTTTCACAAAATTTCATTGAAATCCATTGCGAACTTTTGGAGATATTGTTCGGGATACTCCTGATCCGGATCCGGATCCGGCCCAAAATTTAATAATTTATTCCTTGTCCATGGCCCACCTTTCCACAAACTTTCATCAAAATCCGTTCTTATGTTTTTAAGTAATCCTGCTAACAGACAGACAGACAGACAGACAGACAGACAGACACACACACACACACACACACACACACACACACACACACACACACACACACACACAAACCGACAAACAAACAAACCAACTCAGGGTAAAACATCCAGATGCATGGGGTTAAGGCCAGACCACCTGGCTGGGACTGGAAGGTCAGTATGATCTGAGCGTCTATGTAACGCTCTCCACCCACCTCCCCGTCTGCCCACCTGTATGACTGCCATAATCCCTCTCCTCCCTCTTCCCTCCACCTCTTTTGTCATACCCTCTGCTGCCCGTCATCCCTCTCTCTTCCACCCACCTCCCCCTCTACTCACCTCCGACTCTCCTATTACTCGTATTTATTTCTCTCCTTAATCTTCCCTCCACCGCTTTTATTCCCTCCTCCTCTGCTCATCATATCTCTCTCTCTCTCTCTCTCTCTCTCTCTCTCTCTCTCTCTCTCTCCACCACCCCGTCTGCTCCCTGCCCCCCTTCCCCCGTCCGGCACCAAGTAATTAAGTCCATGTAATCATCCAGCTCACCAACCTAATCCCTCCAGGGGCCACCTCCCCCTTGACCCTCTGATGCCGTGGGGCGAGGGTGAGATTAGAAAAGGAGAGGCAAGAGGAAAAAGGAAGAGGAGGGTAGACATGGGATGACTGTAATAAGTAGCAGCGACAGACTATCCTTTTTCGTGGTGAATAATTATTAAACAGTTGAAGTATACATTGAACGAGCCATGTATGGTAACTGTAAACCAGATATTTGCCACAAGTTTTCTTTCATTAAGGTAATACATATGCCTACAGCTCATTAAGTAAAAAATAAATATATTTCTTGAATTTGGTTATCCAATCACCGTTGTTGTGGCTGTCGAAAATCTACTTCATTCAGCTGAGGGAAGGAGACCCCTAACAGGCAGTGAGCCAAAACTAATTCCTAATAACACCGTATACTATTTTTTTCAATACTGCAGTCCTTATAATGTTGCTGGGTGAGACAGGGGCGCTGAGTGCGAGTGAGAATTCGACAACTACAGTGTTAAGGCTGACCCAGGTGATGTCTGAGGGTGTGGCCAAGGAGAATTAATACACAGTAGTAAACATAAGTAGTTACATTCTTTACCTTTAACTACACGGCCAGAATAAGACAAGGATAACAAATAAGAAGCCTCTATCTTCCCTTCTTGGCTCACGAAATCCTCCCGCAAAAGTTGGCTAAAAGAGTAAAAAAAAAAAAAAAGAACATTTGGTCATACAGACAAGCTGAGAGAGAGAGAGAGAGAGAGAGAGAGAGAGAGAGAGAGAGAGAGAGAGAGAGAGAGAGAGAGAGAGAGAGAGAGAGAGAGAGAGAATGAATTACGTGCAAAGGAAGCAGAGTTGAAGAAGAGCTGGAAAGAGGTACTGGGAGGCGGTACAGAATAAGGCAGCATAGGGATACTGGAGGTGTGGTGTACAACGGCTGGAAGGAGAAATAATAATCCTTCAAATACGTGTCTTTTCAGAATGGTAAAGATAGACAATAGTGACCACCACTTTTTATTATCAACACCTTTGCTTTGAAATAAACTACTACTACTACTACTACTACTACTTCTACCACCCTACTACTACTACTTCTGCTTCTACTACTACTTATACCTCTACTTTACTACTACTTCAATAACACTACTACTACTACTACTACTACTACTACTTATACCTCTACTTCACTACTACTTCAATAACACTACTACTACTACTATACCGTTCGCCAGGCAGTATGTTTCTTAAGTCCCGCCCCCCACGCCCACCAACCAGAGAGTGGGAGGCCATACAAAGGAGTACAATGGGAGCAAACAGCAACAGACCTTATGGTCCTTTCGAGGCTGTTTGTTACAGATAGACTATGACTACTTGAGGCCACGACTTCAGGAAGGGGAAGGGCTTAAGAAACAATTTGTCTGACGGCTACTACTACTACCACCACTAGCACCTCTACTACTTCTGCTACTACTACTACAGAAAGTAATAATAATAATAATAATAATAATAATAATAGTAATTGTAGTAGTAGTTGTATTAATAATAATAATAATAATAATAATAATAATAATAAAAATAACCATATTTTTCTCCAGCAAATATAATGGGTACTTTATAGTCATAGATTATATAAATATTTTTTACATATGTTGGATGTTGTCCGCTGCAAAGAGTTGTCGCCCGGAAACAGGAAAGAGGACACTCATTCATTGGCATTTATTCTCCCAGCTATCGTATGCAATGGTACACAATCTACCGTCCACGCCAAAGCAAGTCTAATCATCCATATCCAAACCCCGCTGATAGCTCTGTGGTTTACCTCTGCTCCATACACGCCTCGCACCAGTCTGGATGCTCTGACTTGTATAGTTCAAAGTGTTTTCCATATTAACCTTGCACCTTCTGCTATGCTTCTCCTTCCTCTCACTCTCGCTACTTTCCATCTGTACACATTAGTCTCCCATTACCTATTCTTTCCTTAGGGACATACCACTATAAAGCACTTTGGTCAGCCCTCTTTGTCTAATTCATTTTCAAACCTCTCATGCCGCGTCATTTCTTAACCTGCGAAGTCATCTCACACCACGTATGGACCTTCAGCACTTCATATTGGACACTTTCACTCCTGTTTGTTCCTAGCTCTTCGTGACAATAAACCATAGTTAGCTCCATTGTCCTCCAACATAAACATCTTCATCTGAACTGACACTGATCTTCCTTCCACACGCCCCTCAACACACCTAATCCGTTTGCCCCCTACCCTGTCCTCCGCGTTACTTCCGGTCCCTGACTTCTGGCTGTTGCAGTGTCCACCACCAAGCAGATAAAAACACTGAATTCCGTATCTTCACCGACTTATCCTCATTTTTTTTTTTTCCTATGGCTGTCAGCTACGTTCATCACATTTCTTTTTCTCACATACGCTCTCAATCTCCTCATCTCACAAACTCTTTCAAACTCTGATAACAGTTTCTAAATTTCACTTTCTCAGTCTTATTTCAGTGCTTAATTATCTGCAGGCAACAACTGATTTATTTTCTAGACTCACCATCTCTGTATTATTTAAATTTGCTATTCCACCAGTATTTCACATGTCTACATCTCTCATCAGCTCATCCATCAATCTCTCTCTCTCTCTCTCTCTCTCTCTCTCTCTCTCTCTCTCTCTCTCTCTCACCACACACACACACACACACACACACACACACACACACACACGAACAAAGTTAGCAGGCTCGCAGCGTTTGATCCATCTTTACCTAAGACACTACCCACCCCACACACACGCTGTACAGTATATCAGTATAGAAATAAAACTAGCCATGGGTGTCTGAACGTCCCTATTGTACAGACTGGCGGAAGTGTATATTAAGGCCACATGTATAGCAGTGAAGATTATGAGATTTACACGGGGCATTAACAAACCACTCCCCACCACACAACACCAACACCAATAAATCCCCCTTAACGATGGGATTACCTTACCAAGCCTTGAACATAGTCAGACAGACGGACAGAGAGAGAGAGAGAGAGAGAGAGAGAGAGAGAGAGAGAGAGAGAGAGGAACTTTCATAAACTAAAGTCTGGACTATCTGTTTCATTCAAATTACCGCCACCACTAACCCCTTCAGCACCATGACCTCATTTATGTTAATTCTTGTTGTCTCCTGACGCTTTTATCTATCTCAAGTTGACTTCAAGCTGGTGGGACACGATACAGCGTTCATTAGCACCTTTTTATCTGGCTGTCTCTCCTATGTTGAATAAAATCGCACGACGACAATATGAATATAATAGTAATAATAATAATAATAATAATAATAATAATAATTAGAATTAGAATTAGAATTCTGAAATTGCTGAAACAATATTCAAAGAACTCCATATTCCAGATGAAAATGCTTTTGTTGTCCTTATTGATCTGAAGTTAAGGGACTTTTGGTATGACTCAAAATTATTTACGGATTTTGATTTGTGACCTTGAGATCAGGGTCAAGGTCATTCATAATATGCAAGTCATGTTCTCATGACCCACTACATATCCACAGAGTTTGGTCAAAATCGGCCAAATTCTTTCCGATTTAGCACTTTAGGCATAAGGCGGTCTTTTTTTTATTTTCCTCAATATCTCAAAAAGTATTTGTTGGATCTCAGTATCAACATCCAGGTGCACTAGTATGTGTTGACGACTACATACTGGAACATTTTTTTTTTTTATAAATAACAGAACGGAGGAAGGAAAAACAAATGGGTAAAAAAAAATAATCCATACACCAGATTACTGGTGTCCTCTGTTCATAAAATATCTGTAACAGTTAGACTTGAACAGTTGTGGGTTGAAATTTGGAGGGAAACAACTCTGGGGAAGCGAGTTCCAGAGAGATGCAGTTCGGGGAATAAAAGAATTCTGATAGGCAGAAGTTCTGCAGTATGGCTGAGTCACATTCCAGTCATGAGCGCTACCAGATGCCCGTGTAGCACGAGGGAAGGCATAGAGAGGTGGCACCATGGACGCAACCTCGTCTGAGCATTTGCCAAAAAAAATATTTGTAAAATAATGCAAGGGAGGCAACATTCCTTCTTACTTGCAGGGGAGGTAGTTTATATGTAATGGCAGGGTTGTTAATGATTCTAACAGCTTTATTCTGAATTTTGTCTAGTTGTCTTAATGCAACCTCTCCACAACCATTCCATAAGGGTGAGCAATATTCAAGCTGAGAGCGCACATGACTCTTATAAATTATAGCTAACTGCTCATCGGCGAAGAAGTTACGGACTCTGTACAATAATCCATTTGCAAAGAAATCGATTAAGTAGTTTTTACTGCGCAGAACAAAAATTGAAAAAATGACATAGAGGGCACTAATGTGGCGCTAGTCCTAGGGGTAAAAAAAATGTCAAAATAAACCTCCAACCAAGATACATCAATCCTGAAAATTAAAAGTCTCTATCTCGAACGGTCTTGGAATACCAACCTTCTAGACCTCCCCCCCCTCAAAAAAAAAAAAAAAAAAATAATAATAATAATACTATCTACAAAATCAGTAAGAACTCCACAGAATGTGGAGTTCTTAATAACGTCATCTCAGTGGTAGGACATCAAGCTCGTAATCGGGGGATTGCGAGTTCGAACCTCGCCCGGGACTGCCGTGCCTGGAGTGGTAGCGCGCTCCTGTAACCTAGTGGGGCTACATGATCCAGTACAGGGTCTAGCTCGGAAGAAAGCCATTTCTCCCATTTCTAGCCTATGGGACTAAGTTACGGCATCACTCAGTCCCCAACACATCATGCACCCCTTCACTGCCATGACGTATTAGTTGTGTTCATTATTGTCATCACCAGACGATTTTTTCAACTTAAGACAGACATCTAAGTGTGGAGGGGCTAACGAAGGCTTTATCAGGGTCTTCCAGTTTGAAAAGCCTCTGTAAAGTGGAATATAGAGGTCTGGTGGACTACAACGCTGTCATGAGAATCTAGTAGTTAAATCGTTCACCACGATGACGTCTTGCTTTCGTTTATTCCCGTGTTTATTTTCGATAACTCTAGATTATTTTATTCAGTTTCAGGGTGTATTTACCTGTTTCACTTGACCCACCACCAACATTACACCCTTCCATTTCATTATAGGACCATTCAGCCCCACACACTACCCCAGAGGAAAGCAAAGGGACGTAATGTTATTGACACACGCAAAGGGATGTATTGTTATTGACACACGCAAAGGGATGTATTGTTATTGACACAGGAGACTTTCTTAGTACCACTTCATTAGCAAGCTGTTTTGCACATTACACGCTAATGTTCTCTTGCACTCTATGTATAGCTTTGATATCACTCAGACCCATATGACGCATTCTTGGTTGAATATAATCATCTAGATTTCCAGTAATTGTAACCGGATACTAGAGCTCCCTGCCATGTAAATGATTAAAAATAACTTTACACATTTAGGTTCTCAGTGGTCATTCTCAACTGAAGCAAATCGTCTGGCGTTAACTGGAACAGTATACATGTGTCCCGACCATGAGAGGGTTAACATGGACACACTTTGCCTTAGTAGCATACAGGAGGATGTTAAAAGATCAACAACCAAATTATATCGTTAAGGAAGAAGTGCTACAAAATCTCCTGCGTAAAGAAGAAATATTTCCTTGGGAATAGGGTGCCGTGAGTCTTTATAATAATGACATATATATATATATATATATATATATATATATATATATATATATATATATATATATATATATATATATATATAATGAAAACGTAAGAGCAAGGAAGAGACGAGTGGCATGGGGAGATGAAGAGACGAGCAAGAGGGAGAGAAAGGTATGGAAGAGTGGGAGTGAATGAGGGAGAGAAGATTAAGAGAATAATAAGGGGTAGTGAAGGGATGAACAGAAGGGCAAGAGGTGGTAAGAGAAGAAAGAGAGGAATAGAGTGAGAAGAAGAAGGAGACAGGAACAGTTATTTGTTTATTTGCTTCCATAACATGAATACAAAAATTAGTTCTGATGAAAGTAAAGGCGAATGTGGAACATGCAAACAGAGAGTTACATCAAATGGCTTAGACTGTGATGGATGTAAAACGTGGTCTTACATCCAGTGCCAGAAGATAAACAGAGAATTATTCAACATTCCACAAAACTACAGAGACAAACTATGGTTTTATAACACATGCAGATCATTAGTGATAGATAATATTAGAAGATTAGCAAAACGAGAAACAAGACAAGAAATAGTGGATACGATAGATGAGATGATTGAAAAACTGGAAGAGATCACAAAAGAAAGGCCCCAGCACGCTAGTAGAGAAATCACACACAATATGGAGAAAAAAAGAGAGCAATAGAAGCAGTATTTGAAGAAAGAGGACAAGCAAAGAAGGAAAACAAATTAAGTACTCTATAATATCCCGGAGTCAGACAAAGAAAGTGGCGATGAGAGATAGGATAAGGATATAGCTAGATTCTGTGATATTTTTGAGAATTCTGTAGACACAGGCAAGGAAGAATTCATCATGGTAATGATTTTAAATTAATCACATATATAATAACTGAGAAATTACAGGAAAGATATGCAAGATTTATAAATGAAAAATCAAAATAGGAACACTATATTTCGCTGACAATGGGCTTCTGTTAGCAAATTCAACTGAGGAAACAAACATAATGTAAAAAAATATATGACTTAAAATCAATAGAAAATATGGCCTAGAATTAAGAAGAAAAAAAAAAAAAAGCTGTGCAGTTATACATAACGTGAAAGAACAACCAAAAAAAAAAAAAAAAAATAGAAGGAATACCCGTAACAGACTCGGTAATTAGGTTTACTGATCAGTAACAAAAGAAATTACTTCAAGATACAAAAATAAAAAAATGAAAAGGCAGAGAAACTAGCCAGCACAACATAGTCATTGCAAGGAGCTGCATCAAAATAATAAATGACAAACATATTGGAAAAGTGTTGCCTTTTCATTTACGCTTTATGGATTGAACTTGATAAACTATACAGACTCAGTAAAAGAAAAACTACAGAGAACGGAAAACAGTGTGTAGACAAATATTAAGGGCCCCCCAATACGCAGCTAATTGTACACTCACAGGGGACACAGGAACCTCTCTAGTAAAACGAAGACTAATAGAAGGAAGACTTCAATACATAAAGAGCATAATAAAAGATAAAAATGATCTAAAAAAAAAAAAAAAGGTCCTAAAACTAATGACAAAACAATATGAGGTGGGCTATGGTGACAAATAAATATATGAAGACAATAGGAGTTAGTAATAGAGAGATGGAAAGGTTAGAAAAAGGAATACTAAACGACAAGACAAAACTCTGGGACACAAGATTATGGGAAACGGAAGTAAGAAGAAAAGCTTTAATATTTACAAAGAATGGAAGAATCGGATTGACGTAGAATCAGTATATGACAACCATCAATCATCAGTCGTCTTATACAGAGCAAGAACAAACTGTCTGCCATTAAATTTAAAGTTGTGTCAAATGAAAATACAGAATGTCAGATTTGTGGAGCAGAGGTAGAGGACTGGAACACATCTTAGTACGCTGCACAGGGTGTAATACTGAAAGAATAAAAATGAAAGAATTACAACAACCTTATATAGAAAATGGGAGCTAGATAACAGGAAATTTTCTGCTTTGTGCTAAATTCGTAGATTAAAAAAAAATGACTTTATACAAATTCTGGAAAATACGAGCAAATAAGATAAAGGAGCTAAGCGACTGAAACCAAACATAATGAGGCGCCGATGTAAGGCAAAGGTTAAAGAAGAGATGAGTGGAAGGGGGACGGAGAGCAAGAAACAGAGAAGACGGGGAGTAGGAAGGAAAGAACAACGAGAAAGGGAGAGGGAAGAAAGTGTAGGGAGAGAATAGCGTGAGGGAATGGAGAGTATGGAAAGGGAGAGATTGGTGGGAGGGGAAGGGAGAGGGAGAGAAGAGTGGGAATGAAGTAACAAGGAGAGGAGAGGGAGAAGAGAGTTTGAGGAGGGAAAATGGCAGGGAAGAGAATAATGAGGGGGAGATAAAAAAAAAAAAAAGAATAAAGCAGGAGAGAGAAAAGAATGAGCATATAATTAGAGAGAGAGAGAGAGAGAGAGAGAGAGAGAGAGAGAGAGAGAGAGAGAGAGAGAGAAGCAGGAAGTAAATCTTACGAAAGAGAGAATAGAAGAGTGGAATGCTCGATGGAAAAAGGAAAGCAAAATTGAAAGTGAATCGAATAAACTACAAAGAAAACGAGGAAGAAGAAAAGGAAAGAAAGAAAACGAACTGATGACCGTAGGAGGGAAAACTATGCCATAAACCGCCAAGTGCAAAAATATAACCAAGAAACAGCAGACCGGATAATTACACGGATCCAGCCGACGATTATTCACTCCCGCCAGGTAATAACTTCAGAGACCAGACAAATTATTAATGAGAGGCAGTTGTGTGTGTGTGTGTGTGTGTGTGTGTGTGTGTGTGTTGGAGAGAAATGGGGAGTGGGTGGAGGAGATGGAGAGACTGGGTGTAGAAATAGTTTGCGTGGGGAGATGGGTTTGGGAGGAATGAAGAAATTGCTTAAAATAGGTAAATGCCAATCGCCTGTACAACAATCATTAAGGCTACTGCGACATCCATCTTCCTTCCAGTGAATTAGGTACACTCGTGAAGAATTATACTCGTATGCTGAAACTGTGACATCAAACCGCACTGTGAAATCATGAGGCAGAGGAGTGAATCGATGAAAGGATGCGTTGAGGTTTATTATCATTATTATTCTCTCTCTCTCTCTCTCTCTCTCTCTCTCTCTCTCTCATTGTCTGAAACCTGGATCAAGATATTAGTCAGGAAATAAACAGCTGCTAAGAGTGCTAAGATAGAAAAAATATATATTTATTCAAAGACCGATCTAGCGGGCAAAGAAACATCTGTGAAAGAGAAGAAAAGTCAGATCATGTTCCGAGCACGAAGAATACGTCAGTGTGGCTGAATCAGTGAGGGTTAACGTTCAAATTATCCAGAAAGTCACGGAAACCAGTTCATTCTAAAAGCGAAAACACATTGTGTGATTTCTAAAACTTCTAAGCAATGTTCCAGGCAAATAGTTCAGAAGAGGACAACATAAAAACTTTGGTGGGTGGAATTTAAACCTTGTGAGTGGAGGACGTTCATTTTTTTTTTCTTCTTGCTGTTTTCAGATGATCATATTCGTTTTGGGTGACTAATCCAACTACAGTGATCAGATCCAGCCCCCGTTAACCTCCTCACTACAAAGGCTCTGTCTGCAGCTTAGCATAATTATCCTGTGGTAAAAAGAATGCATCAAATCCTCGTCATCAGACTGAAGATGTTAAAAAAATCGCCAGTCTTGAAAGCTGCAAATCGTCCTTTCCAACAATATCCAACCATCCGTCACCCTGGGACGTCCCCCGCGGTTATGTATGACGTAGCATTTCATCACCCAGCCAGCTCATACTCCTATACTGAAGCTAAAAAACAAATGAGAAAACAGAATCATGAGTCACTTAAGAGCTATAAAGGAGAGTAAATCCAGGCAACAAAGAAGCGAAAAAGAGAAAATACGAGAGCCCAATGCTGAGAACAAACAAGTAAAATTTATCCAAAATGGTAATGGTAATTTGGTTTAGAATAGGTAACGAGACTTGCTTCACAGGTAACAATAACGTAGTGGTGTTATTTTCGACTGTGCTTAATGACTTCATTCCAGTGACGTATTTTGTATTTCATTCTTGGTTTCTCCAGATGAATTAATTTACCACAGGATATACTTTTGGATTTGAACTAGTAAGAGACAACCTTCATTTACCTATTTAGTACAAGAGGTATATACCAGTTTGAATACAGTCGTTTGAGGTGGCATAAGCAAACTAAACCAATACGTCACCGTTGTAAAACGACTGAACAAATCACAGCACAATCACCAAGCTGGTGGCCAGGTTGGTATGGCATGTGAGAGGAAATCATTAGCTCCTGAGTTTGTGCGCTACTTTGGCCAGCACGCGAGGAAGATAGACCCTCTCCTTTCACCAGCACTCACAGGGCAGTTTGGGGGGTCGTCAGTGGTGTGAGAGGGACTGAGTGGTATTTCTATAATTGATTTGTTTTCACCTGAGGGAGCTGGGCAGTTTCCGCAGCTTGAATATTAAGTCCCGGTTGCATCACAGTCGATAAGCCCTGGCTGCGAGGTACGAATGAGTCGCCTCGTCAGGTAGTTAAATCGACCCTCTAATCTGCCTGCAGTCGGTCAGACGTGCTGGAAAGCGTTAGGGATCTTAGTCAGGCTAGAGTAAAGGCACAGATATACATACTGTAAACCTCACTCCTGCCTCTGTGAGATGTGACTGTGTTGGTTAGGAGTTACTTTCTTCTCTGAATTATCTTTTTACTATGAAACACCATTTCCAGTCACTGCCCACCACAAATAATGGACCAATAATAGTAAGAGTAATAGTAGTAGCAGGAATAATAGCAGTAGTATTAATGGTAGTACACACACACACACACACACACACACACACACACACACACATACAGTTCACCCGGCTCACTTTAAATATCAAACGAAAAGAGAGAGAGAGAGAGAGAGAGAGAGAGAGAGAGAGAGAGAGAGAGAGAAACCCTGCCTTACTGATTCTCAGCAGGGCACAAAAAGTCCAGCGGTGAATTATTGGCAGGGCTGAGGCAAAGGCAGAGGGAGTGGGGCGTGCAGAGTGAGAGGGAATTACATGAGGTCTTTTGGCAGTGACGTTGTACACAGTATATGCTGCAGTTCAATATGAGGGTGGTGGGAAAAAGAGACAGGAATGGGGGTCCGATTGGTTACTTTCTCTCTCTCTCTCTCTCTCTCTCTCTCTCATACAGGTGTACACACACACACACACACACACACACACCTTTTCTCTCTCACGTTAATAATTGTCTGTTTCTCTCTTTCACCTCTTTCACGGTACTTCTCAGCATGAGTCGTAAGACTTTTGGAGGTACTACTTGTTCTTATGAATCTCTCTCTCTCTCTCTCTCTCTCTCTCTCTGCTACAAAACAGGCATCAAAGGCTGCAGCCCCTGCCCTCTCCCTGACAAATGAGGTATTGTTATGAGTTATTGGTAATTTTTCAAGAAACTAGTCATTTGTCCCCCTCGCCAGGGCTGGTCAGGGCACGACCCGTGGCTCACATCCGGGTTCAGTCCGGTGTGGTATTATATTTTATTTTTCCTAGCCCTCAGTCGATTTTATTTAGCTGAGGTGGAGGGGTTCGATTAAACCTTCATCAACACGTTCACCTATAGGAGTTGAATATCATCGTATGTAGGCAGCAGTGATATAAAACACACCCTCAGATTCAAGAGGTCAGTCCATTGATGTATTTTCTGTTCTATACTTGCTACCCACGGACGATCGTATTCAGCTCAGGAGGGACTTGTCAGACTGGAGGTGTTAGGGGTGCCATTCATTATCATCTTGTCTTCTAGGGGACTCTTTTGAGTTGATTAAAATCATTAAGTAGAACCAAAAATAAAATACAAGTTGCGTCCCCAAGCTGAGGATAAAAACAATTTTGTTGTAGTCAGTCAGTATAATTTAGAGGCATCACACATTTGCCGTCGATGGTGTTCTGTTGGACGAGGCATGCTATCCATTCGTGTAAGTCTTTTGTGAATAACTAGTTAGGATTGGCTATTTGTCTCCTTAGATCCGAGTCCTGGAGAGCAATTTGTTTGTTAGATTTATCTATGTTAGGGTCTTAGCATAGATTTATTTTGTGTTCATGAACACATTTTTGTAGCCAGGATTTATTTATAAATATTTTTATATGATCATTTACCTCGTGTTGAGATACCGAACAATTTAAATATGTAATTGGAAAATAAGTATTGATATAGTTTAGACGGAAAACAAAGAGAAAATAACAAAAATTAATCAAAATGTAAAAACAGAATATTTGGCTTAATGACCTTGACCCCTGGGCCTTTGATCGATAGCAGAAGAAAAAAAAAAAAAGTCACTGTCCAGCAACAACAACATATCGTGGCAATATCAGTCTCAGAATGATCCGATTTATCAGTACATGTGAGAGCCTAGGGAGATACAGGCAAGAAAGCAAGAAGTACTCAACAACATACCAATACAGAGGTTATATATATATATATATATATATATATATATATATATATATATATATATATATATATATATATATATATATATATACTATAATTGTAATGTGTATATACTATATATAAAAATAATTGTAATATATATAATACATGTATAGTATAATATAATTGTAGTATATATCATATCTGTAATATCTATGATTGTAATATATATTACAATTATATACATATATTGTATACTCGTATATAATATACATATAATTGCAATAAATGTTATAATTATATATATATATATATATATATATATATATATATATATATATATATATATATATATATATATATATATATATATATATATATATATATATATATATATATATATATATATATATATATATATATATGTATATATATATATATATATATATATATATATATATATATATATATGTATATATATGTATATATATATATATATATATATATATATATATATATATATATATATATATATGTATATATATGTATATATATATATATATATATATATATATATATATATATATATATATATATATATATATATATATATATATATATATATATATACAGTATGTGTGTGTGTGTGTGTGTGTGTGTACAGTATATATACTGTACCTAGGGCTCTGTAAGCTCTATCTCGTTGCGTAACGCATCTGTAGAGCTCTTTTCCGTTGCAAATATACATCTCGTCAGCTCCATCCCGTGGCAATATACATCTGCAGAGCTCTATCCATATGTAAAGGTTTATCTTACAGTTCCATCCCGTTGCAATATGCATCTCCTCGGCTCTATCTCGTTGCAATATACGTCTCTAGAGCTCCATAAAGTCTGTATCATTGCCAACAATAGTTTTATCGTGACGAGTTGTACAGTGTTGTATCCCAAAACCCCCCTTCCTCAGGCACTGCTGTTTCAGGCATGTTTAAGTGATGATGCGTGATGAGTGTGGTGTAGAAGCCTTTGTGAGAAAAATAGTAATAAACATTCTTAGGCGGTTCGGTCACGTTGGAGAGAGAGAGAGAGAGAGAGAGAGAGAGAGAGAGAGAGAGAGAGAGAGAGTGAGTGAGTTGGTCCTCTGAATATCCTCATTATATACACATTCATACCAAGTAAAAAGGTATCGAGAATTATTCAGCCGGCAAAATGACCTTACTCTGCTGTTGACTCATGACTGTTGACAAGACCAGAGAGAAACCTTGAAGGGAAGAATGATCGATGGCTTGTTGTGAGAGGGGAGGGTTCAGGAGAAGGGGGAGGAGTTGGAGGGGGAGGGAAGAAAGGAGGGGAGGAAGCAATCGCGATGGAAAGGGAAAGGAAGGGAAGGGGGCAAAAGTGAAGTGAAAGGAGGGAAGGGAAGGGAAGGGAAGGGAGGGAAGGGGATGGGAGGAAAGGAGAGGGAGTGGAGAAGAGAGATGGGGGAGGTAGAGGAGGGGAGAGCAGAGGCGAGAAGGGCAGATGACAGAAGACAACAAAGGCGGAAAGGAAAGGGGAGATGATGGGAGGGAAATGAGAATATGGAGGGGTAGGAAGGGAGGAGAGAGAAGAGAAGTGGTGGGGACGGGGAATGGGCAAGAAGTGGAAGAGGACTGGGGAGAGAAGTGGAAGATGGGCGGGGAGGGAAGTGGAAGTTGGAGGGGAAGGAAGTGGAAAAAGGCAGTAGGGCAGGAGAGGGAAGAGGATTGTTGGAGAGGGAGGACTAAGATGGGAATGAGGACTTTGAGGAGGGAAAAGGAAGTCAGAGGAGAGAAGGGGGGGGGGAGATATTGGGAAGGGGAGGGGAGGGGAGGGGAATTTAGGGGAGGTAAGGGAATGTGGGAAGGAAACTTCGGTGGTGCAATTATTCACTGACAAGAACAATGCATAATGCCATGGTGTGTAATTATTCTGTCCATCAGTACTTTGTTGCTGAAGGTCTGATTTCGGCAAGACTGGAATTTGAGACACCTTGACGATACACATTGCCAGATGGGCTGTTAGTGGCATGGTGGTGGCTGTGTGTGTGTGTGTGTGTGTGTGTGTGTGTGTGTGTGTGTGTGTGTGTGTGTGTGTGTGTGTGTGTGTGTGTGTGTGTGTGTGCGTGCGTGCGTGTGTGTGTGTGTGTGTGTGTGTGTGTGTGTGTGTGTGTGTGTGTGTGTGTGTGTGTGTGTGTGTGTGTGTGTGTGTGTGTGTGTGTTTCTATAATAAGACAGAGTCAGAGTTTTAAAGTTTGTAAAAAAGTTGCTCTTCCCATGAAAAAGAGCCAAAATCATTTCCCATTAACTTGGAGACGCGCTGTGGCAAGGAGTTTGAAAGACTGAAGGTCACTTGTAGGAGGAAATACAGAGTGAGGAAGAGAGGTGCAGAGCCGATCACCTGCAGAGGCTACATGAAGGACCAGGAGTATCAGTTAACTCTTGCATCAGAGAACTGAAGAGAAAAGGCGTGAGAGTGCCATGCCTGACAAGTGGTGCCCGCTGAGCGTAATCAGTGATCATTGAATGCGTGAGGGAAAGAGATGCAGCACTGGACTCGTGTGTGTGTGTGTGTGTGTGTGTGTGTGTGTGTGTGTGTGTGTAAGAGATGCTTTTGTGTGTGGGGGGGAGGTGCTTGTTTGTGTGTGTGATTTGGTGGAGTCTGTGTCGGGTTTGAAGGCGTGTGAATATGTTATGTTTGGCTGGGAAAAGGGGACGGAAAATGGAGTGATTAATTTCTGCCAGTGGGGTGTATGGCAAGTGTGGAGGTATGGAGGTATGTGGATAGGATGTGGAGGGATGTAGGGGAGAGGGAAGGAACCCGGAAAGAATAAATAGAAACGAGGGGAAGAGAAAACGTAAGTGGGGAGGTGCTGGAGGAGGAGGAAGGGGCATGAACAGGGAGATATAAGGATGAGCAAGAAGAGGAAGAATGTAAGGAGGACTCAGAGCAGTGAAGTGGGGGATGAGGCGATGAGAAGGCGTGGAGTAGAGTGTTGGGGATAGGGAGGAAAGGCTGGAGATAGGGAGAGATGTGGAGGTGGAAGAGGTGTAAGAGGATGGGAGATGTGGAGCGGAAGATGTATGTAGGTGCAAGAGGGTGATGTGATGTGAAGATGGAAGAGGTGTGGAGATGGAAGAGGGTTAGAGATGTGGAAGTGGAAGAAGAAGGAAAGGAAGAAAAGGGGAGAAAGGTAGAGGATGGTGAGACAAAATCTGTGAGCGTGCAGATGGTGTTGGGTGCTGAGGTAGAGAAGGAGTGTAAAAGTGGAAGAAAGGGGAGGTGTGGAGGTAGAGGAGGGGGAGAGGAATGGAGAAAGGTGTGAAGGGAGAATAGTGGGCAGAGATGTGGAAGTGGAAGAAGGAAAAAGGTGTGGAGTTGTTACACTTTTTGGAGGAGGAAGAGGAGTGTATAATATAAAAGGAAAAATGGAATATGTCAAGAAAAAGGATAGACGGTCCAGGGAATAAGAGGGATGAAGAGAAAAGGTATGAAGAGAGAGGGACAAAACGAGAAGTGAAACATTATAAATTACGAATGGGTAGTGGGGAAAGTATATTCCTTTTTTCTCTATATGTAAAAGATGTCCCAGGAAGAGGCTTTAAAAGTCGAGGATGATATTCTTGGGATAATTTTGAGTAATATGTGCTATATCAAAACTGATTCGTATGTCTTGCCGTTACGGAGTTACAGTTTCATCCCTACAGCTGTCTATAAATGTAACTCCATAACAGCTGAGAAATGAGCCCAGGTTAAATCTGTTCAAGAATTACCTCCTGGAAATGGCACACATATCCCCGAGCAGCCTGTATACTGTGCAGGGTAGAAAAGTTTGCCAAGGAGAGAGGGAAGGTAGGGAAGGTATAATATGAGAAATATGGCGTGTAAAAAGAAAAGAAAGATGAAAGAAAGCTATGAGTGTGGGGAGATGATAAAAATTGCCACGGCAACGTTGTGTGTGTGTGTGTGTGTGTGTGTGTGAGAGAGAGAGAGAGAGAGAGAGAGAGAGAGAGCCATAACAACTTAAATATGAAAGAGGGAAGATAACAGAAGTGTGGGTGTATGTGTAGGTGAGGAACATGGAAAAGAGAAGAGGGATTAGACGTCCAGCGTCGACGCGAGGGTCACTTAACCAGACAATTAATTTTTACTGTCCCAGTCCTCCCCTAGAATACGATGAACAGCCGTCGATGATATTTTAAGGTCCCTAATTATGCAGGAACAAGGAGACACACAAACGTTGAGGAGATGAGGATAAGGGAAAGCGGAAGAGGCATATAAGAGAGTCAGGTAGAAGAGGGGGAAGGAAATAGCTGTGTGTGTGTGTGTGTGTGTGTGTGTGTGTGTGTGTGTGTGTGTGTGTGTGTGTGTGTGTCTGTGTGTGTGTGTGTGTGTGTGTGTGTGTGTTCTTACCTAATTATTCTTACCTAATTGTATCTTTACGGGAATGAGTCAAGCTCGTACTGTCCCGTGTCTAAAACCATTTTCATCATACATCTCTTTAAATTTATGAATTGTTTTGACACACACTATTTCATTCGGTAATGCATTCCACTGATGAATTGCCCTATTTGGGAAACTAAACTTCCTTACGTCTTTATCGCCTGTTTTTATGCAGTTTTTTCCAGTGTCCTCTTGCTGATGTTTCCCATTAGGTTATATATTCATTTATGTCTATTTTCTCCTTCCCTGATATGCATTTATATAGCATAATCATGTCTCCTCTTTCCCTTCTCTCCTGTAGTGTTGAGATTTAGTTTTTTTCTAGTCATTCTTCTTAGCTTAGATCCCTTAAGCTTGGTACCCATCTTGTAGCGGCCCTTTGAACTTTTTCAATCTTATCTGTTTTTTTGAGATGAGGATTCCAGACTACTGATGCATACTCCAGGGTTGGTCTGATGAATGATGTTATCTTTCTCAGGATGTTTTCATTTATGTATGTGAATGCTATTCTCATATTTGCAAGCAGTGTATACGTTCCGTACCCTCTCACTGATGTAGTCAGCCAGAGATAGTTTGTTATTGATAATCACACCTAGATGCTTCTCTCTTTCTGATACGTGTATGGTTGATCTTCCTAATTTAAAATCCCAATCTGGTCTTTTCCCACTTTTACCAGACTTGATTACATGACACTTGTCCACACTGAATTCCATTTGCCATGTATTACCTCATTCATGAATTTTATTTAATTGTTCTTGTAGCTCTTTACAGGAGCCTGTGTTAGTAATTCTCCTTTGTATTTTTGCATCATCAGCAAACATATTTAGATACCTTTCATGTCCAATGTTATTATCTATGTCATTTATATATACTAAAAACATAACTGGTGCCAGCACTGAGCCATGTGGAACTCCGCTAGTCACTTCCCTCCATGATGAGTAATTTCCCCTTAGTACTGTTCCCATTTCACTTTTTCTGAGAAAATCTTGCATCCAACAGTACAGTTTGCCTCGGATTCCTTCTTGATGGTACAGTTTCCATAAAAGTCTTCGGTGCGGTACTGTCAAATGCTTTCTTGAAATCTAGATTGATACTGTCCACCCACCCTTCTCTTTTCTGTAATGTTTCTGCAACTCTGTCATAGTAGCTTAATAGATTGGTAACACATGATTTTCCCTTTCTGAAACCAAATGCCTTTCTGTTATCATATTGTATTCTTCTAGATGGTTTACCCAAACTTTTCTTATCAGCTTTTCCAGTACCTTACAACACTGGTTAGTGATACTTGTCAGTAGTTGCGTGGATTTTGTCTATTCCCTTTCTTGAATAAGGGAACAATGTTTGCTTTCTTCCAGATATCAGGTAGTTTAGCCTACCTTGACCCAAGGATTCCTTGAATATTAAGGATAATGGTCTACTTAACTCCTTTGCACATTCATATAGCACCCAACGTGTGTGTGTGTGTGTGTGTGTGTGTGTGTGTGTGTGTGTGTGTGTGTGTGTATGTGTGTGTGTAAGGAAGCCATAAAGACTTAAATATGGAAGGGGGAAGAAAACAGAAATGTAGGTGTACGTGTAGGCGAAGAGCATAGGAAAGAGAAGCAGGATTAGATTAATGTCCAGCGTTGACGCGAGGGTCACTTAATCAGACAGCTAATTTTTTCTGTCCCAGTCCTTCCCTGGAATACGGTGAACAACCGTCGATGTTATTTGAAGGTCCCTAATTGTACTGGAACAAGAACACAGAAACGTTGAGGAGAATAGGATAAGGGAAAACGGGAGAGGCATATAAGAGTCAGGTAGAAGAGGGGGAAGGAAATAGCTGTGTGTGTGTGTGTGTGTGTGTGTGTGTGTGTGTGTGTGTGTGTGTGTGTGTGTGTGTGTGTGTGCTTGTGTGCGTGCGTGCGGGCGTGCGGGCGTGCGGGCGTGTGTGTGTGTGTGTGTGTGTGTGTGTGTGTGTGTGTGTGTGTGTGTGTGTGTGTGTGTGTGTGTGTGTGTGTGTGTGTGCGTGTGTGTTTTGGTGAAGAGGATATGGGAAGGGGAAGGGGAGAAAGACATAAAAGAGAGAATGAAAGTGAAAGGGGACGAGCATGTGAGCTGGGACGGGAGGGATCTAAGGATGACGGAATGTAGGGCGTGGACGAATGAGTGTAAAAGGATGTGTGGAAGAAAATGAAGCGAGAGAGAGAGAGAGAGAGAGAGAGAGAGAGAGAGAGAGAGAGAGAGAGAGCGTGTGGGAAGACGGGGAAGTAGGTGGCAAGAGGTGTGGGTTGGACATTGACGTGAATGTACTCAGGGGAAGGAGAGAGGCATGTAATGGGAAGGGAGGGAAACTGGGAGTGTGTGTGGGAGGAAGGTCGACAAAGGGTCAGGGGAAGGGTGAGAGGGGAGAGGAGAAAGGGGAAGGAGAGAGGCGTGTAGGAAGATAAGAAGGAAAGTGAGAATGTGGGAAGGAGACTAACGAGAGGATGAAGAAGAAGGGTGGAGGAGGAAGAGGGGACCAAGCAATTACTGATTACTTTCTTCCGGCCAAAATTGCCCCCATGAGAGCAGGAGTGAGGGGCGCGGGGAGGGGGTCCGGGAAGGTAAGGGGGGCGATAATGGTCTTCAGATATGGTCCTTGGCTCTTTAGAGGCTTTGTAGAGGGGGCTCAACTCATCTATCAGGCCTCCCTTCCATTATTCGTCAACCTTAAATTGGCGAGGATTTTCGTACTATTGAGGATGATTTCTCGTAGCTGAGTGGCAGAATAAGACGATACTACGTTTTGTATCTTTCCACGGCAGTTCTCTGTGACGAACGTAACGCAACATTCTGATTTTAGTCTCGTGTCGCAGCTCAGCATTCAAGATGGAAAAATGATATTTTTAGGTCAAGTTTAAGTGGACAGTTTATAGTCATATTTATAAGAATATCACAAAGGTATAACAAAGAGGAGACATAAAAGAAAAAATATTTAAGAGAAATGCTTGGACGATGTTTAAGAAAATTATTAAAATAAACTACCAGAAAAAAACGTAGAAAAAATCTAGAAAAGTATAAAACTTCAATATCTATCTATCTATATCTATCAATCTATCTATCTATATCTATCTGTATCTATCTATCTATCTATATACGAATAGATACCAGATTGATTATATACGGTATACGCATATCATGTATATTATGTACAATATATACGGAATATATTATGTAAATTATATGTTATACATTATATACTGTATAAATTATATATGTATATTAACATATATATTTCCATCCGATGTGTTCTCCAGATTTCTACATTGCAAATATATATATATATATATATATATATATATATATATATATATATATATATATATATATATTGTTACGGAACAGAGAAAGATAATGTACACTTTAAGTGAGAATACTAAAAATCACTACTGTCCCGTAAAGTTCCAGGTTCAAAACAAAAGAGTTAGGTAAAATTACAAGTTAAAGTTTAATGCTGAAACTAACAACAAAACATTCAGGACTCATAAGGATAATGTAATGGCAAAAAACAGGTTAAATATATGGTTAACTGCAATAGCCACTATTAACACGAAATTAGCAAGAGTAAATTTATCTAAGTCAGCCCTGATAAAATGAAAATACACTGTGTAATGCTCAGTTAATGCAAGATAAATTATTACAGATACAAAATATTATTAATGATGATGGACATAAAGATCCCTATATGAATTACAAAAACTTCACTAGGCCTACAAATTAAACTTATGCTATACAGTACAAGAACAAAATGCAACAACACTTATACTCAAATTACACAGCTGCTAGATGGTTGGAGACTTCCTGAGCACTCAATAATAACTGTACAGGGGAGGACAGAGATGTGAACAAAATGAGGAGCAGATCTAAGTGGCAATGATGCAGAGACTGAGCTCATTATATAGGGGCCGGCAGAGCTTGATACAACTTGTAAGAAGGACGCGCAAATGAAGCCATGGGGACAAAGAGTTGATAATCCCGCACTGAACAACAGAAAGGACGACTTACTCTACTATAACGGTAGAAGGGGGGACTGAGGCAGAACCGCTCGTGATCAAACATGCAGCATACTGTGCATTAAAATTACACAAAGGATGATGAAATCATAGGCTATGTAACACCTCCCCACAAAGAAAAAGAAATTTACAAAGGAAATTTCTTATTACTCTAAAACAATCTGTCTAAAGTCTAGATAAGCAATCTGCAATAACATTTTCTTTCCCCTTGACATGTTGTATGTCTAATGAATACTCCTGAAGAAGTAGCCTCCATCTTGTCAATCTCTGATTTTTATCTTTAAACTTACTAAGGAATTTCAGTGGGTTATGATCGGTATAAATGACTATGGGGTCAAAGCCAGAACACAAATAAAATGAAAAATGCTGTAAACCCAAAATCAAGGCCAAAAGCTCTTTCTCAATAGTTGAGTAGTTCTTTTGAGGTGGAGTGAACTTCTTACTGCAATAAGATACAGGGTGTTCAATACCCTGATCATCCTCTTGCAGCAAAACAGCCCCAGCTCCTGTATCACTTGCATCAACAGCCATCTTAAAAGGCTTAGCAAAATTTGGAGTAGCGAGCACTGGCTGACTTAATAGAATAGCTTTAAGTTTGTTGAAAGAGGATTCACAGTTCTCGGTCCAGACAAATTTAACTCACTTTTTCGGTAGGTCTGTAAGTGGTGATACAAGAATAGAAAAGTTAAGAACAAATCTCCTGTAATAACCTACCATTCCCAAAAATCTTTGTAGCTGTTTCCTACTTTTAGGTCTGGGAAGATCACTTATAACCTGAACCTTAGCTGCTGCTGGTGCAACATGTCCATCACCAATTACGTACCCAAGGTACTGAACTTTAGCTTGACCAAACTCACACTTTGATAAATTAGCTACAAGATTAGCATGAACCAATCGCTCAAGAAATTTACTGACATGGCATAGGTGATCTTTCCAGTTGTCACTGAAGATTAATACATCATCAATATAAACAACACACCCTGCCAAACCCTCTGTTACAACATTCATGAGCTTCTGAAATGTGGCTGGTGCATTCTTCATACCATATGGCATTACCGAGCATGCAAAAGTCTTTCCTAGTGTTACAAAACATGAGATCTCCCTAGCACGTTCAGTCATAGGTACTTGCCAGTATCCCTTTAACAAATCAAACTTACTTATGTACCTAGCCTTTCCGATCTTGTCTATGCAATCTTCCACGCGAGGGAGAGGGTAAGTGTCTGTTTTAGTTATCTGATTAACACGTCTGTAGTCGATGCAAAGCCGCTGTGACCCACCTGGCTTAGGGACTAGAGTGACAGGAGAACTCCACTCGCTCTGACAGGGCTCAATCATCTTGTGGTCCAACAGGTAGCCAAGCTCCTTCTCGATGAGAGGAACTTCCACTGGGTTCACACGGCAAGGAGGCAGTTTAATTGGCTTTGCGTCTCCAACATCGACATCATGCATCAACACAGTGGTTCTTCCTGGAGTGGCACAGAACACTTGCGGGTACTCCTGCAGTAATGCCGAAAACTCCTGCCTTTCCTCGGGAGGTAGATGAGAAAGCTTAGTCTGGAGATCATTCATGATATCAGGATTCTTCCCCAAACTATCACTCAGGCTCATACTGCATGGGAGAGCTTCACTTGCAGACTCGGGTGGAACAGCTACAGTGCAGACTGGATTATTTTCGTCCCGCCTGTCATATAACTTTAGCATATTGATGTGACATAGTTGCTTGTTCTTTCTACGATCTGGTGTGGCGATGACATAGTTGACATCACTGAGTTTCTTCTCCACAAAACAAGGACCACTAAACTTGGCTTGAAGAGGTTGCCCATGAACTGGTAGCAGAATCAAAACCTGATCTCCTGGCTGAAAGTGGCGTAACCTGGACTTCTTATCATACCAAGTCTTCATCTTCTCCTGAGCAGCTCCTAAATTCTCTCTCGCCAGCTGTAAAGCAGTGGACAGCCGTTCTTTGAACTTCATCACATACTCCAGCAGGTTGACGTCATCTTCCTCCGACAGCCAGCATTCCTTGAGTAGCTTAAGGGGTCCTCTTACTTCATGGCCAAACAGTAGTTCAAAAGGTGAGAAGCCCAGTGATTCAATTGGAGATTCTCTTGCGGCAAACACAACGAATGGAAGACCTTTATCCCAGTCTTTCTGATGTTCCAAACAGTATTTCTTGAGCATCGATTTGAGTGTTTGATGATATCTCTCCAACGCTCCTTGGGTCTGAGGATGGTAAGCTGAAGACGTGATCTGGGTGATGCCCAACTCTTTCAGAGACTGCTTGAAAACATTTGACATGAAATTACTTCCTCGGTCTGACTGTACCTCCTTGGGCAGACCAAACTTTGTGAAGAACCCTAGCATTTCCTTAACCACGTTCTTTGCTGAGATATTTCTAAGTGGAATGGCTTCAGGATAACGAGTAGCCATATCAATTAGGGTTAACACATAAGAAAATCCTGAAGAAGTCTTAGGAAGAGGGCCCACAATATCCACCAACACACGGGTGAAAGGCGCCTCAAAAGGAGGAATGGGAACTAGAGGTGCAACCTTTTCGGTCTGATTACACTTCCCCACAACTTGACAGGTGTGACAAGACTTACAATACCAGGAAACATCCCTGAAGATACCTGGCCAGTAGAAGTGTTTCAAAATGCGTGCCACAGTCTTCCTCACTCCAAGGTGTCCTGCCAAACTGGAATCATGAGCCACTCTAATGATATCCTGCCTACAAACACGAGGGATGACAACTTGATGTACAACCTCCCATTCACAGTCGGCTGATGCTGTTGGGGGTCTCCACTTCCTCATAAGTACTCCTGACTTTATATAATAACAAGTAGAAGCACCGGCTGACTCTTCCTCACTGCAAGCAGAGTTAGCTAGACCTTTCAACTCAGGGTCAGCAACCTGCAACTCAACCAACTCTTGACGAGACAAATTATCAACACTACGGGGTACTGCCTCATCTGGTGAGTGGTCCAAATTAGCAAGAAAAGTGTCAGCTAGGATAACATCATCATCATCATTATCCTCTAAATCACCAGTAACTTTAGACTTAGCCCTAGTGACAGCACATGCAGGGAACACATTAGGGACATCACAATCCTGGGACGCAGCCACTGGCTCATTAGACGACTGAGGAGCTGGACACACTTGACTTCCACCAATATCATTTCCAAGTAAGAAAGTTACACCTGACATTGGGAGTGTCTCAACCAACCCAACCATAAGGGAACCATTAACAAAACCAGACTCTAAATTCACTCTGCACAGAGGGACAGAGAAGTAATTATTCCCTACACCTTGTAAGATTACAGTTTCATCAGAGGAATTAACATTAGAGCCTAGAACACTGGTCAGCATAAGGGATTGGCAAGCACCTGTATCACGATATATTTTAACTGATTTCCTGTCATTACTGTCCAGAGGACTGACAAAACCATCAGACAGGAAATTAGCACATGAACTCTTGAGAGTGTCACCCACGTTACTGCTCAAAAGAGGAGCTCCATCATGAGAATTTAAGTTACCCCTCAAAGCAGGTTCAGTTAACTCAGTTAAAGAATTATGGGAACTCTCAAGGGTGGACACTAGACCAATTGACTGAATATTTAAAGACTCCTTTTTGTTCACATCACGCTGTCTCCTGAAACATCTCTCCGTAGTATGACCAAGCTTACTACAATAAGTACATTTACTTTTCTGAAATCTAGAGGTGAAGCTGGTATTAACTTCCTGAGAAACATCACCTTTATTCTCTTTCCTGTTACCTGTACTCTGAGTAGAGGCAACGTACTTTCTCTCAGCTTTCCCTTTTTCTCTAGAATATCTCTCGTGAGTGAGAACATATTCATCAGCTAAAACTGCAGCATCAGACAAATTATCTATTCTTCTCTCATCAAGATATAGGCTTACATCTTTATAAATACACCTCTTGAAGTCCTCCAGCAAAATCATCTGCTTAAATTTACCAAAATCAGAATCCACATTCTTAGAATTTAACCACTGCTCTAACAGATCTTCTTTGATTTTTGCATACTCAACATGGGATTGCTTATCTTGCTTGTAAGTTGTCCTAAATTTTACTCTATAAGCTTCAGGAACAAGCTCATAGGCCTTAAGAATCAAGCTCTTAACTACATCATAATTATCAGATTGATCCTGAGGCAAAGAAGCATAAGTTACTTGAGCTTTACCGGTGAGAACAGTTTGAAGGAGTACTGGCCAATACCTTTTGGGCCAATTAAAAGCTGTAGCTACCCTCTCAAACAACTGAAAATACTTTGTTAAATCAGATTCATTAAAAGGAGGGACAAGTTTAACATTTTTAGCCACATCAAAATCATCAGAGCTAGATGATCCAGTTCCACCTTGTTTCATGCGATACTCATGGTCTGCCTGAATCCTAGCAATTTCAACTTGTGCCTCAGCCTCCTTAGCACGAGCCTGAAACTCAGCCTCCTTAGCATTTGCTTGAAATTCAGCCTCCTTAACACAAGCCTCCTTAGCCTGAGACTCAGCCTCCTTAGCACGTGCTTGAAATTCAGCTTCCTTCACACGAGCCTCCTGCAGGGCTAGCTATAACTTAGCTAATTCAATCTGCGTTTGCTCATTTGGAGGAGTTACATTAAACAAGCTTTCATTAATCATGTCAACAATTTGATCTTTAGAATAATGAGAGTGAACTGCAATTCCCAATTGTTGAGCAACAAGCTTAAGTTCATTCTTTGTTCTGTTTTCTACATCACACACTGTTTGCACATTTGACAAACAATCTTTGACTTCATCAAGCGTAGTAATAGTAGACATCATGAATAAGTAACAGTCACAAAATATCAAGCAATATCCTTATGATAATATCCTGAATATCGTGATAAGAGGTCGCCAAATTTATGTTACGGAACAGAGAAAGATAATGTACACTTTAAGTGAGAATACTAAAAATCACTACTGTCCCGTAAAGTTCCAGGTTCAAAACAAAAGAGTTAGGTAAAATTACAAGTTAAAGTTTAATGCTCAAACTAACAACAAAACATTCAGGACTCATAAGGATAATGTAATGGCAAAAAACAGGTTAAATATATGGTTAACTGCAATTGCCTCTATTAACACGAAATTAGCAAGAGTAAATTTATCTAAGTCAGCCCTGATAAAATGAAAATACACTGTGTAATGCTCAGTTAATGCAAGATAAATTATTACAGATACAAAATATTATCAATGATGATGGACATAAAGATCCCTACATGAATTACAAAAACTTCACTAGGTCTACAAATTAAACTTATGCTATACAGTACAAGAACAAAATGCAACAACACTTATACTCAAATTACACAGCTGCTAGATGGTTGGAGACTTCCTGAGCACTCAATAATAACTGTACAGGGGAGGACAGAGATGTGAACAAAATGAGGAGCAGATCTAAGTGGCAATGATGCAGAGACTGAGCTCATTATATAGGGGCCGGCAGAGCTTGATACAACTTGTAAGAAGGACGCGCAAATGAAGCCATGGGGACAAAGAGTTGATAATCCTGCACTGAACAACAGA
>NC_136959.1:42263926-42360094 GCF_032717465.1 Coenobita brevimanus
TGACTGCCGAAGACGGGTTTGCTGTACCTAGGCATCGCTTCTTGTTTTGTTTATTACACCTTAATGTCCTATTCTGTATTATATAAATCCTTCCAATATCACTATACTCTGCATAAATAACGTACAAAAGGATATTAACCAGCCATATTCAAAAGTAAGTCACTGAGGGAGAGGTGTTAGGGAGCTTCCTTATCCGACAAGAATACGAGCCTAAGAGTAACCTAGCCTTTCTTTACAGCTCTCCCTTTCTAACATAGTTTTTATTATTATTATTATTATTATTATTATTATTATTGGACTGAAATTAAGAGCCTACGTTTCTTGCTATGTTATCAGAATTTGCTCCTATTCGGTTTATTTGTAACTCACATCTTTTACTTCATTTTAATATAAATAATAACTTGTTTTTCTATAGTACTTAGCTCCACGCTGATATCAGTTCTCCTTTATCTGTATTCCGCAGGGTAGGCAAAGGGTCATGATCTCGTTGGTGGCGAAGAGTTCGTAAAACCCCTTCCACAATAGCTTAGTTTGTCTGTCACACATTTTTGTCATCTGGTGTGTTACTGATGCCAAATATATCGACAAAATTTAAAGGACAAAAATAATATGAAAGAATATAAACCTATTTAACACAGTGACACCCTTTTTCATTTTCTTCCATCCACCACCAAAAGATTCGTTTCAACTTATGAGAGGTTTTCCGAGTTCAGAGGGTTAGATACAGCCGTCGTTAATCCCCATACTACTGACGCACTGTTCTGCCTGGCGTGAAGTGGTCGGGTGGCAGGAAGATGAAAGTAAAAAGACACCATATTGGAGTGCGTAATTCAGTTTTTTTCTGTATCTGGCAGTGTGGTTGAACTGTTCGCCCCGCCACACCACCAACCTCCACTCCACACCACCACATGGTCGCCAACATGAATTCCAGACAAATACATAGCATAAGTCCCACACCATAACCTCCTACCAAGTATACGAGCAGTAAAACATAACTTTCGAGCAAATACTCTGATGCACGAATGCCGGCCAAAGGTTTTAAAATGTAGATTATTTTCTAAGCTAATATTCTAAGCCAAAACTTTCCGCCAAATATTCAAGAGCATAATATACAACCAAATAGCCCAGGGCATAATTTCCAACACGATATCGCAGAGCATAACTACTTTACTTAATATTCTAGAGCATAACATCTTCAATAAGCAGGGTAGAATATGACTTCCTACTCAGTATTCTAGAGCATAACGTCCTTAATGATTTTACAGAGCATAGCTTTCTTACTAAGTATTTTACAGCATAACTTTCAGCCAGATACTCTCGAGTATAACTTTCATCATATATTGTAGAGCACGACAAAGTGATACCCTTAGGTGACTACACAAACTAAGTGGTATCTGGTAATCCACAAAGCCACTTAGTACGTTGTGTGGTATCCATACAGCCAAAAAAATGGATGCCTAGTGGTTTAGTGGGTTACGGCGTCCCAGCCGCCTATGACCCATTTGGGTTTAAAGCAATTGATTTAAGTCACATGATTTAAATCGAGTGTATGGGAATGAGGTGAAAGGGGGGGGGGGATGAGGGGGAGGTCAAGGATGAGATGGAGGGATGGAGTGGAGAGGTATATGAGAGGGGTGTGCGAGTTGGGAACAGGACAGTGAAATGGCGTTGGACAGGGCGACATGGAAGAGATTTGTTTATGGCCACCCCTTACCGGATTAAGGCGTCTGGCAAAAGATAGATTTAAATCGATTTAAATCGGAGTGAAAAAAAATCATGATTTAAATCAAAATGGATTTTTTTTTTTTAAATACAGTAAAAAGGAAGAAGATAGAGAATGAGATCGATGTGTATTGTACAGGTGCATCAAGTCTGCTTGTCCTGTACTCTTCCTGTACTGATCCTGTATCAAGTCAGGCACCAGTGAACCACTGCCTTCTGTTACAAGACAAATATTCACAAGGTAAACACAGGAAACAAGGTTCTTCTGTTGATAGTAACAAAAAAATGTAATAATGTTCAGTGTTGGCATATGAGCTCAACTCATCTTTACATACACAACATGATTCAGTCTAATGATCATGATCCAAATTTGACCATACATAAAGGACAAGTTGTCAACTTTCATCAGTATCTGACACACAGTGATGCAGCAGCCAGCAAAGAGTGCTCGCCTGTGGTGCATGGCTTACTCCCACTTCCCATTCACATTATTATGTACCGGTAAGTTTGAAAGTTTGTTTATTTGAACTTTGATATATAATCATGCCTGATGAACGCATTGCAGTAAGTGGGAGAAAAAATTACCCATTATGGTACTCTTTTGACAGAATTCCCAAAAATGATACCAAAATATGGTTTCACTTAACATTGACAAAGTTTTAATACGAGAAAAATGTCTTCATAAAAGCGAAAAAAAATCGATTTAAAAAATAAAACACATTTTCTTTATAATCAGCGATTTTTTTTTCCAACCTTGGTTTAATCCGACGGATTTTAGGGTCTATTTTTCCCGAGTGACTGGTCTGTCTCTCCTTAAACGTCTGGACTAACAAATCAAGCGCCAGGCCTTGATGGGCAATGAAGAATAAAGCAATAAACAGGCAGACAGCTTCCAATTTAAACAGTCTAAACTCTAGAATATAACTGCAAATTCAAATACTCTAGATTTTTCTAGATCAAGAGCATAACTATTATAGCGAATAATTTCTTAGGTATGAATTATAATGCACTGCTTCTCAGGCAAATACCCTAGCACATAACCTCCAAATGAAGATAAAGAGGGATATCTCTGTTAGTCTTGCTTCAAATATACTGGGGAGTCAGCGGCAAAAGATAACGAAAAGTCAGTCTTGGTCAGCAATGATCGCCGTCGTCAGAGAAGTAAGGCAAACTTGGACAGGGGCTGAAAGAAGAAAGAGGCGGAGTAAGTGCGATGCTGTAGTATTTATCTTATCCATTTTGAGTCGAACCTCAAGTTACCCCAGTGTTCTTAAAGTTCGTGAATGCATGAGAAAGGCCAAAGATGACAGCCATGAAAGAGGCAAAGGGTGAAAGTGTTCTAAGAGTCTGTAATTTGAATAAGAAAGGCCAAAATTAGCACCGAAAAAGTTAATGTGTCCGGGGAGTGTATAATTTGACTTAGAAATGCCAATATGATTCCAAAATTGAGGATTATTGTGTTTCGGGGGTCTGTAATTGAATTGAGAGATGCCAAACTGATTCCTAAAGACGAGATAAGAGGGTTAAAACTATTGTGTGTGTTGTGAGAGTGTGTAAATTAGATCATAGCCATCAGATGACCTGAGATATTTTAAGTTCCGTCCAGACGATCGAGCAATGCCCGCGGGCACAAGCGTAATTGCCCGTGGCAATTTACACATTTGCCCGCGGGCACAAGCGGTGAGCCCGTCAACAGGCAAACTGCTCGCTTGTGCCCGCGGGCATTGCTCGATCGTCTGGACGGGCCTTTATAATCTATCCTTGCAATTTGTGGACGACCACATTTTACATAAGAGAGACTACTGAAACTGGACAGGATAGAGGTAACCTTAACTAACCTCATTACTAGGAACAGCAGGAATGAAATATTAAACTCGTCCTCGGAGTGAAAGAGTTATTGCAGTAACGGTATAATTGTTGTCAGAGTCTGTAAAGGAATGAGAAATGAAAAGATCTTGAATTTGGCTCTCCTGTTATTACCCCCGCCAAAGAGGTTATGTTACCCCTCGTTGGTTCGTTTGTTTGTCTGTCAGTCTGTTAGCAGGATTACTCAAAAAGTAAAGAACTGATTTTGATGAAATTTTGTGGAAGAGTGGGCCATAGGCCAAGGAAGAAATTATTAAATTTGGGGGCAGATCCGGATCCGGATCCTGAGTATCCTGCAGAATATCTCCAGGAGTTCTCAGTGAATTTCAATGAAATTTTGTTGAACAGTGGGCCAGGGAACAAGAAAGCACTTATTAAATTTGGGAGTGGGTCTGGATCCGGATCCAGATCCTATATCCACGGATCAGGATCAGGATCCTTTTTAATGGCAATGGCACTGGTGGAGGCATGTGCTCTCCGAGTGCTTTCTAGTTCGGGTTACTTTTTTTTTTTCTGGATTGGGTAGATGAAGCCTTCACCAGCTCCATCACCACTAAGGAGTTCTTCTAACCTAAATAAAAATCGTCTGGTCGTAAGAAAAAATATAAAAAAAACATATCATGGGAGTGAAGGTGTTAATGCAGTGATTGTCTGTGTTGTGAGAGTTTACATACCGCATGAATAAGGCTAAAAATGATTACTGAGACAGGTGAGAAGGATGACGATTTCACGCTCATGTATTATTAAGCTTCACCATATACTCGTATATGACGAAGCTTGTTGTTTTGGTAAGTATTATTATTATTATTATTTGCACTTTTTTTTCGTAGATCTTGATGATGATATACAGGAAGGTACCCTAGGATAACCCAACCCAAGTCCTTGTACCAAATATAAATGACCGTGACCTATTTTTGAAGGTCATACACTAATTTCTAGCGCAGAAATTGCACATTTGAAAATATCTAACTGAGATACAGCAATTAGGTTGAAAATCCTGTGATAAAAAAGCTTACTGAGAATTTTGGCTGAATATTTTGCCATTTAGCGTGGTGGAAAGTACCCAATTCAAATCTGTTCAGTGTTTTCTTTATAACACGTTTTAGAGAAAACCACAAAAGCTGCAAAGCTGTAACTTTATAGAAATATAGCTGTGGTCGCTCTCACTATCTGAAAGGAATATGGTTACAGTTTAGCATACAGTTAGCCAGTTATTGAGACAAATGTAAAATGTACCCATGCTTACAAGGCCAATCAATACCATAAATAGTTACGGCGAAGCTTCCTTATTGTGGCTACACAATAAGTAAATAGGTAACTAGGTATTATATATATATATATATATATATATATATATATATATATATATATATCTAGATATATATATATATATATATATATATTGTGTGTGTGTGTGTGTGTGTGTGTGTGTGTGTACTATATGTACTCGTATATGTATACTCGTATGTATATATACTGTATGTATATGTATATCCCTTTCGGTACCACGGTATCAGCTTAAATTTATTGTGGATACCATTAGAGGATTATAAAACTATTAAGTTAAGGATGATATTTTTCTTAATGAAGGGGTTAAAGATCGTCTCTAGATACTCATGCACTACAATTATGTCTTTATTTATTCTGACTAACAACAGGTGACTATGAAGTTTGGAAATTGTCTAAAGTAATGAATGGGATATGTATATTATGTATATATACTGTATGTATATGTATATATTTGTGTGTATTTATGTATAGATATATGTATATATATGGAGAGAGAGAGAGAGAGAGAGAGAGAGAGAGAGAGAGAGAGAGAGAGAGAGAGAGAGAGAAGTGCCAACGGACTGACTGTGTTAATGTGGCCATTGTATAAGAGTTTTGAGAGTCTGTAAAGGAATGAGATAAACCAAAAATGGTCCCTGAAATGCCACAAGAGCAAAGGGAATTGTGTTTCAATCATCTGACGTATTTCTAATTAATGTCCTTGCTCTCCAGACGATTTCAAGGATCTTAGGAGAGACACGTTAACCTGGTAGGGTGTAGTCTTCACTAACCCCATTCTTACTAGAGGGTTTACCTAGGCTGAGTACAAATCGCCTAGTAGTAGCAATGAGATGTAAATTAAGTCGCATAAATGGCCGTGTTAGTGCAGTGATTGTATGTGCCGTGAAACTATACGGTAATGAAGGACGGCATTATGGTTACCGACACGCCAGGCAGGTGACGTGTTTACATCCACGCATGAGAAGCAGGAATAGGCTTTTAAGTTTAGGTCGATCTGTCCTTCTGTTTGTGTGTGTGTGTGTGTGTGTGTGTGTGTGTGTGTGTGTAAAGGGGTGTGAGTGCTTCTAGGTGTATGTGTGTGTAGGCAAGGGTGGGGGATGTTGGTGAGGATGTGGGGATGGGGATGGGTGTGGGTGTGGGTGTGGGGGTGGGGGTGGGGATGGGTGTGGATTTGGGTGTACGTGTGTGTTTCACAAATAACTGAAAGTGTTTTGGTAGGAATTTAATTAAACTTTGTGGAAGAACTGAAGGTTAACTATGTAGCTGACTTGTTTTTTGTTGTTGTTAACAATAGGTCAAGGGTGAAGATTTCAGGATAAAGTGAAATCTTGATCGAACAACGTCAGCTTGAACAATTTTTATCCTTTTTTTTTTTTTTTTCTTGCATACGATGAACGGAGGAAAGAAAAACAATTTAAAAAAAAAATCCGTATACGAGATTGCAGGTGTCCTCCATTCATAAAAAATAATCTGCAACAGTTGGACTTGTACTGCTGCTGGGGGGGGGGGGGGGCGAGTTCAGAGAATAAAGGAATTTTAATAGGCAGAAGTGCAATACAGTAGTGTGACAGCCAAGTCATGGGCGCTACCAGATGGCCGTGTAGCACGGGGGAAAGCGTGGAGAGGTGGCACGGTGGATGCGACTTCGTCTTAGCATTTGCCATAAAAGTATCTGTAAAATAAAGTGAGGCAACATTCAGTCTTACTTCTAGGGAAGGTAGTTCATTTGTTACTGGTGGGTTATTAATGATTCCTATAGCTTTGCTCTGAAGTTTGTCCAGTTTTAGTGCAACCTCCCCACATCCATTCCACAGAGGTGTGCCAAATTGGAGCTGAGAGTGCACATATCTCTCGTTAATTACAGCTAACTGCTCATCAGTGAAGAAGTTACGGATTCTGTACAATAATTCAAGTTTCTTTGAGCAGGTTTTAGCATGCGATCTAACGTGAGAGGTCAAACTGAGGATATGTAATGCGAATCGCTTAGAATTTCCATACTTTTGGTTGCACTGAAGGTAATATAGGAATCAGGCAATATTTGTGTGTTAGTAAACTTGATATATTTGGTTTTCCTAGCTTTAAATGAGACAATGTTATGTTGACCCCATTCGGTGGTCTTAGATAAGCCTTGATTTATGGAGATTGACATGTTCAGCTGGGAGTTAGAAATGTCAAACTTTGTGAATGGGTGTTTAAATGTGAAGGAAATGTGAAACGTTGAGTCATCTGCATATGAGTTACTGGGGTTATAGGTGACATCATTTACTTGTTGCCGAAATAGGAGGAAATTAGTGGGACAAAAGATGACAGGCTGTAGCAAGGGAGCTTAGATAACAGGGAACCCCGCCACACTCGGTCAAAAGTTTTAGAAATATCAGGAGCTACTGCATGGGTTTCTCCATAATGGTCAACTGACTGATGGATGGTATGAGTAAATAGACTGAGTATATCAACAGTGGATCATTCGTGGCTAAAACCATACTGTCTATCACTAATTAAGTTACTGGATTCAAGATGTTTAGCAGTGTGCTTATAAATGACGCTCTCAAATACTTTACCAAGAGGAGATGCGATGGCCTTTAATCTGTAATCAGATGGATCAGATGAACTTTCTTTCTTTGGAACTGGGTGGATGTTGGCTTCATTCCAAGAAATAGGAAACGAAGAAGTACGTACAGTATGCATAGTATGAATGATTCAGCTAGAACCGGCAAAGTTTTGGAGAACGCTTTTGAAAACTATTGAGGGAACTCCATCTTAAACCTGAAGCTTTTGTTGGTTGGTAAATTGTCTGGGATGGATTTTACGTTTCTAGTTTGTATCTTAAGTGGAACAATTTCGGGAGAGTCAAGTTCTAATACGGAAACATTGTGACTGAGGTAGAATATCTGGGAAATGTACTGGCAATAATGTTAATTTTTCCACCAGGGTCATTAACAGTGTTTCCGTCTGAAGAATTTTTGGGGGGAGTGAGTGATGACTTCTTGAAGTTACTATTGAAACAATTAAGAGTTAACCAGAATGTTCTATTGTCATTAGTATTATTTAATGGTTTGGATGCTTTGTTGTGAAGAAAGTTTGGTTTGGTGAGATTTATTACTACCTTACGTGATTTCTAGCAATTTTAAAATGGCTGAATGATTCCGTGTTTTTTTTACTTTAAGTTATAGTTATATACTAAAGACTTTTGGGTCCTTGCTTTGACACAGTTGCCGTCGAACCATTTTGGGGAATCCCATCTTTTAGTAAACTGTTGACTGGGTATGGACATTACCATACTAATTTGTATTAAATCATGAATGTAGGACTGGGTGGAACTGATGTCAGTGGAGAAGAACGACTGCCATGGAATATCAGCTAGAAAATTTCTAAATACAACTCAGTCTGCCCTATCAAAATGCCATCTGGTCGCCCAGGCTGGTTCAGAATGAGGAGGTCTGGGGCAACTGGTGAATGTGGCTTTGATGAGATTGTGGTCGGGGGATCCAAGTGGTGACAGTAACTGTATCCTGTATGGATCTGGGTTATTTGTCACGAACAGGTCGAAAAGATAGGTGCAGTGGTAAAGAATATCTGGTATTCAGGTTGGTTGTTTTACTAGTTTCGTGAGATTAAATGATTCAGCATGCAGCTCGCATTCTTGACCAGTATCGTCAGTCCTGGAAAAATGCAATAGCCATTCTAATTATGGATGTTAAAATCACTCAGCACGGTAATTTCAGTGGTAAGGGTGAAGTTAAGATTGATCAACGGTGTGGATATGGAGTCAGATACGCTGGGCTCTGATGAGGCATTGGGAGAGCGATAAACTGTACAGATATATTTGGTTATGTTAAGGTAATTTTGTTTGTACAATGAGTAATCAAAATTAATAGGAACGAAGGTCACGATAGTGTCAAATGCATATTCTGATACAGTAGTGCGACAAGTCACACCCTTGTTACGCATGTTAGTAGGTACAGTTGATGGTAACCAGGAAAACTGTATAGGAAAATGTTAGTAGAGGGAGAGATCTGGGCTTCTGTGAGGAGTAGGAGTCGAGGGGATATGGATTCAAGAAAGATGTGGAGGGAACTCAGACTGGTACTAAAGTCACGGACGTTGAAAAAATATAAAGCCGAGCCCACACTTCTCCACTGACGAGCAAGGTTTATGGTAGCAGTGACCACTGTCGGCACAGTCGCTTGATGACAACAAGGAAGGCCTTGTGCCACCAACTTTACCCTGCCGATGATGACAATCCAAGGTAGCACGGCATTTGCCAAACTTAGTACAAGCGTGGAGAGTAAGGCAGCAATGAAGGGAGTCAATGTTGAGAATAACCAGTGACATGTTAGAGCCACAGACTAGGTTCGATCTGTGTGTCTGTAAGTGGAAAAAATCACCAAAACATGATCTGGTGAAAGGACTTAGGAACAACCAAAGAGTTGACGCATAGTTTTTGTTTATAGCCCAAAGGTCAAGGTCATACAGCAAAGTAAAGTTAAACTTTTTTTTTTTTTTTTTTTTTTTTGTAATATAGGCCACACTTTGTGGAAGGGGTTCAGGGTAAGACAGACAAAGGAAAAGGGATTTGATTCTGAGAGCAGTCAGTCAGAGATCATGGTCACAATGAAATGTCATAATTCAAGATCATATGACAAGGTGAGCTTAAGTAATATTGATATGATCTGGACCAAAATTAGTTTCAATGTTCAGTCAGAAAAGAATGAAATGATTGAACTTTGAGAGCGGTAGGTGAAAGGTCAAGGTCAAGGGCAAAATCAACTGTTCGGCCCTTAGACCAGCTGAGAGGCACAAGTGATGCATTTTCTGAGTGTTCCTTCATTTTAAAATCTTACTCTTGCTTTCTCCAGACGGTTTATTTCACCCTGAAGGAGTTAGGTACAGCCGCAGTTAACACCTCAGCACCTGAAAACTGTCCCTCAGAGAAATGGAATTGCCTGTTGGTAGAGAGACTATACTAAAACGTCCTCGTAGCGCAGGGGTGAAGGCAGTGAGGCCAGATGGTTTGCCTGGTGTGGGTCAGAGCAGATTTAATCTTTTAGTTTAATCGGACCTCACCTTTGCATGGGGAAGGAGGTCTGGATGATGATGATGATGATGATGATGATGATGATGAGGATGAGGATGAGGAGGAGGAGGAGGAAGAGGAGGAGGAGGAGGAGGAGTAGGAGGAGGAGGAGGAGCTTCTTCTTGCTTCCGATATTCATTCAATTTAGGGAGACATCTTATACCTAGAGGACAAACCTTTCACCTCCAAAACTACCTCCCAAGCTGAATAACGCGCCAGGAGACAGCCTGAATACGGGAAAAAAGTCACTTCAGTCAAGGAGTTAAGCTCTTCACTTCTATGATATCTTTTTAGTTTAGGCTTGCTCTCTCCAGACGATTTCACTCAGCTTAGGATGGATTTTACGTGCTGAAGGGTTAGTTAGGTTTCCCCGAAGTTGCATAAAATAGTCAGGAGATGGAATGAGTAAATGAAAGTATACAGTAATACAGTAAAAGCAAAAGCCGTCGTAACGATGTGATGCCAGAGAGATAAAGGCAACAAAACTATGAAGCTCATGTTATCGTCATCACCGCCACCATCTGTATCATCACCCTTATCATATCATCACCATCAATATCATTACCATCAGCATCATCAGCAGCAGCATCATCGTTCTTGACATAATTACCTTTCGTAGGGGAAAAGTTTGTGAAAATCTATGGACATCCCGACCCACGTTTCGCTTCTTACACTCGCACACGTACAACTCTCTCTCTCTCTCTCTCTCTCTGGAGCTTAGACCAACTATAAGTACTGTATATAATCAGTCAGTCCCTCCACTAAGCCAAATCAAATAATCTAGTAGAAGGAATGAACCGTCACAGTATTTCAGGCGACACATCCTAACGAGAAAATAAGCACCAAATTCTGTCTATACTTCTGTCCAAATTGCGCCTAACTTCCCCCAGGACGGGCATCCATTTTTAACACGCATCTCAAAGTTCAGGCCGGATCGAAGCCCCGCCACACAAACACCACCTCCTTCCTGGTTTTCAGCGGGAGTTTAGTTTTGTCAGTACACAGATCGCCCTTTCAGTCTGTACTTGTTGTCTCCATATGATTTTTTTTTCTAACCCAGCGGAAGACTTTTTGTAATGAGGTGGTAGCGAGGACAATATCTAATCCCTTCAACTAAAAAAAAAAGTCTCTTCGAAACGGAACCACATCACCTGGAGACAGCAAGAACGAAAAAAAAGGAGAGAGAAAAAAAAAAGAAAAAGAAAAAAGAGAAAGAGAAAAAAGAATCTGCCATTTCACTGAAGAGGCTGAGGACAAGAATTTATGTTCTCCAGTGCGGTGAAGTCCTTTCAAACTTATTTTTGCTGCTTTCAGACGATTTCATTCAGCTGAGATGGGTTGGAATCGACGCCTTATCTTTTCTATTATTTTCTTTCTACTTCCACGTGGCTTTAATTCAGCTTAGGCAGATAAGAACTGGAGTTTTGCCCCATTCTAGCTTGTTATTGCTTTCTCCAGGCAAGTTCATTCAGGAAAGATAAGTCGGAATCGAAACTCTCCTTTCTATTTCAGTTTATTCTTTCTAGCTTCCAACGATTAAATTTACCTTCGCTCTCAGTGCCGTAATCTACTTGCTGGTTTTGCAGACGGAATTCACCCACTTCATCCCACTGACGCCCTTCTCCGTTTCCTCTTTGCTGCCTCCAGACGGCTACAGTATATTCAGCTTGGGCGGCCTGGGAACGAAGCCTCAGCACTCAACACAGCCTTCACCATCAGCACATCATACCCTTCTCTCTCTCTCTCTCTCTCTCTCTCTCTCTCTCTCTCTCTCTCTCTCAGTTTATTATTCTTAACTCCGGACAACTTTATGCTGCACAGATGGGCTGGAATCGAAGCCTTGTACCTTTTTATTTATTCTGGCCACCTGCACATGACTTTACGCAGCCCAGATGAATAAGGTCGAGGCATTATCCCCTCTGATTTAGCACTGGCTTCCACTAAACAGTTCTATTCAGCTTAAAAAGGTCCTCGAGTGAAGCCTGAAAAAAGGAAGCCAAAAAGGAAGAAGAAAACTACAAACACAACTTGCACCGCCAAAGTCAAGAGGAACTTCCTGGTTTAGCTCTTCAGTACGGTGACGTCTTTTCAGTTCATTGTTACTACTTCCGGGTGATTCTGTTTAGCTTAGAAGTGAGGGATCGAAACCTGAACACAGCTTTCACGGCCAGAGCAATTTCATAGTACCGGATTTACATGCAGACTTACGATAAATTTCCCTGTCCTAAGTGATATTCTGATCTGCAAGAAGAATATATATATATATATATATATATATAGAGAGAGAGATAGATAGATAGATAGATAGATAGATAGATAGATAAATATATATATATATATATATATATATATATATATATATATATATATATATATGGACAGATAAGTATATACTTACTGTTTTTGCAGGAAGGGCAATTAAGGGAAAGTGCAGATCCTTCTTGTATCTGTTGTTCTTCCTGCTACTAAATATTAAAGTTACGAGAGGCAGCTGATCGTAAGTATGTTCAAGAATCCTTCACCTGGTTCTCAGCTGGAATTTTAAGTGTTTCAGAACGCTAATTTCCTTTTTAGTATATGCGTGCCGCCTTCACTCCACTTTATTCACCATCACCGAGAGAGTCAAGAGCAATTTCCGGGTTGGTAGTGGAAGCAGTTGTATTCCCAGCCTCTTTTGAGACGTGAACCCAGTGGACTACAGGCTTAAGTTGTCCTTTTCCAACAGTACACCATCCTTCTTTCAGAGGTAGAGAGGGAGCTGAGGGACGTTTGTACAACCAGATGGAGTCGCTCGGTTATACGGGTGCCACCACGTGAAGGCTTCCCTCTCCAGCTTCCCTGTTAATCGCTGGAATCCGGTTTAGTATTCTGTTTGCACAGTGTTGTTACCTGTAGTCGACTTTATTCAGCTTAGGAAAGATCTTGTGTAGGGGAGAGGGAGTTAAGTTGGTGTCTAAAACCCCACAGTTCAGCACTTCCTTCCTAAACCAAGTTAATCAACTGAAGATATCAATTATAAAGAATACGTAGACGGGCTGGAGGTGTTAAGAACCAGAGCTAACGTTTTTCAGTAACATGTAGTTTTCAGTTGACTCTTACTACCTCCAGACGATTTCATTCAGCTTTGATGGGTCAGAATGGGACTCTTGCCGTTTTACAGTGGGATCCAAGAGTAATTTTTTGGTTAAGAGATGGCGTTCACGTCTTTCAGTGCGATTATGCCCTTTTTAGTTTATTCTTTCTGCCACCAGACGATTTAACCCCTCCGGTTCGATGATGTCCCTGTTCGTTAATTCTTGCTACATCCAGACGATTTTATACAGCTGAGGGGAGACTTTTCACACTGGAGGAATTTGATATATCCTTCACCAAACCCCTTCCTTACTAGAGTTTCTTCCTAGGTTGAATGCAGATAAAATGACGTCACTGCACCGAAGAGGTTGGTGGAAGATGTTTTAAGGCCAAAGGTTTTAAGAATCACTAACAGTCATCAGGTAAGCAACTAACAATGCTGGAATTTTGACCCATTGAATCATGCGACGCAATCTGTGTTTATTCTTTGCTGCCTCCATTATTTACCTTAGGGGAGACCTCTTGTGGATGGGGTCAGTGAAAGCTATATCTATCCCCCCCCCCCAATAAGGAAAATAGCTACTAAAGTGAAAAAAAAAAAATCGTCTGGAGAAGGAAGAACGATGTTCAGAATACCTTGTCGGACTGCAGGGGTTAACCTACCTTAGTCTCCTGTCGTATTTCTAACTTTTCGCTGCCATCAAATAAATTTATTTACCTTAGACCAGCCTTGTCGAAATGGAGGGATCAGATGTAAGCTTCATTATCCCCTTCATTCTCGTTTCGTACGTTTTATTTCCTTTTTAAAGGGTCCAATACGCTTGCATGCGTCGGCTTTGGTCACCTAATGGCAGCTTTCCATTGCTGCTCGATCTCTGGCAGCTTCCCTATTCTGTCCCTTATCCCTGAGGTCACACAGTGACCTCGCACCAGTTTTTTTTCGGTCTACCTCTCGCACCCCTACCCCTAATGTTAATACTTCACACTTTCTGCACCCAGTTATCATCCCCCGTCCTCTCCACATGCCCAAACCATCTCAGTCTACCTCTCCTTATCATAACACCAATGCACTCCAGTCCCATCCTACCTCTCAACTCTTCCATGGTAAACCTACCCCCCCCCCCTCCCCAGGCCTTGCACATAAATTACATATAATTGGCTAGTGGCAGCAAGAATCTATCGATCTGTCTATAGTCGAATTTCATTATCCCGTTAAGGGTGGCCAGAAGGAAAGCACTGTACCCCCATGTCACGCATGTCCTTCTCCATCAGCCTGTCCTCCCAAGTCATACCATCGCCACTCACATACCTCTCCACGCCATCCCTACATCTCATTCTTGGTTTCCTTCTCTCCCTTTCCCCTCCTGCCCCGCTCACACAATGTAACAGACATTATAGAAAAACACGTTCTCAGACAGAAGAGGCAATGCTGTTCCACGCTATTGAGAAAGTGGTTATGAAGCGCCAACAGGCAAGACCAGAGTGTCGGGCATTCGTGCATTATTTCGCAATTCATCGGACACATGTTGTTGGGTCAGCACACATGGCGGCGGCTGCAACTCTATGAAACATGCAGTAGCTTATGTTTGCAAGTTAATCTGCATACTGTACTGACTGACTCTGGTATCTATTACATTCTGTTTTCAGTCGTATTCATGTTTTATCTATTCTATTAAAAGTGAAGCAATTACTGTATAACTTTGGAACTAACTCAGATTGGCCGAGCTTTTCCGCCGCTGAATATTATGGTCTGGCGTTACCCAGAAGGAACTTTCTGGGACAGAATAGGATGATGATAATAATAACAAATGAGTTAATAAACACGGCTCACCACAAATAAACAGGATTTTTATAAACTAATAGAGTAACCCTATTAATGTAGAATACAAGATACATTTTAGTAGACAATGATTGAAAAAACAGGCGTAAAACAGATTAATACTGTCAGGTACATAAATCAACACGTTAAGCCAGTCAGAGAGCGCATACCTTCTCCATCGCCTATACCTGACAACTCAGATCACCACCTAAATTTTTGATCAACATTTCCTTGGTGCATGATCCACATATCCATAAAAATTTATTGAAATTCATCGATAACTTTCTGAGATATCTTGTAGACAAACACAGACAGACAACAAGGATGATTATAACATCCCCAAACTTTGCCGCCGGAGCAGCAAGAACTATTATTCAAACAGGGTAACATTGGACTACGGCTGAGGGTTTGAATTTGTCCTATGATCTTGACCTTTGGGGGATTGCTCTCAAAATCTAATTACTTTATCTTTGCTTTTCCCTAAACATTTCCACCAAGTTTGGTCCAAGCTGGATAAAACAGTTTGAGATGACATTTCTCTGTGACCTTGACCTTCTACCAGTTGTTCTCAAAATCAGTTCTGTTCTACCTTGTCTGACCTTCGACACTCCATCAGGTGTGGTCCAGTTCAAATAAAAAATGTTTGACTTACAGGGTCGAACGTTTGACCTTGTATTTGGACCTTAACCATTCATTGACTTTCTCAAAATGGAATCTCTTCATCTTTGACTTACCTTCGGCGTTTCCACCAAATATGATTGATCGAAAATCATATCAAATTTGTTTAATCTGACTTCGCCACGTGACCTTGATATTTTCTTTTATGCAAGGAAGATGCAACCAAAGGCCAGGAGCCCGCAAACAGTTCCTTCCAAGAAAAAAAAAAAGCCAACTTCGAGATCCGTTCATTTCGAGTTGCCTGGACACACCGCGTTTGAAAGACTGGAGATCATAGGAAGTAGGAAATACAGACAGATGGAGACAGTTCCAGTGTTGACCTGTTGCATAAATGAAGGACTGCATTAGAGAGTTGGACAGAAAAGGGATGAGAGTTTGTTTCTAAACGGGTGCTATGCGCCCGTCGTAGAGGTGGAGGGATGCAAGCAGACTGTTCAGAGGAGCAGTAACCATTGAAGTAGCGATAAAAAGGAGATAAAGATGCAACAGTGCGGCGAGGAGACAGTGGTTAAAGGGAGCTAGTAAGAGGAGGAGAGTTAATGAGACGAGAAGCCTCTGACTCCACCTTGTTGAGAAGAGCTGTATATGGGGAGCCTCCCCACACATGAGAGTTGCACTCTACACGGGGGCGAATAAAACCCGTGTATAAAGTCAACAACTGTGCAGGGGTAAAGAAGGTGCGGAGTCGGCTTAGCACACCTACTGTTTTAAAAAACAATAAGTCATGGCTGATCTAAAATATTTGACATATTTTGTTCACACACACACACACACACACACACACACACACACACACACACACACACACACACACACACACACACACACACACACACACAGGGTCGAAAATCTGACCTCGCCTAGTGACCTTAACTTTCAACTGCTTACCAGTACTGAATCCCTTAGCCCTGGCCTTACATTTAGCCATTCTAGACAGTTTGGTCTAAATTGGATTTAAAATATTAAAGTTGACGTTGCACTGCGGTCTTGACCTTTAACTTAATGTTCTTAAAAACAGTGCACAAGCCGCTTGGCTGACCATCAACATATCCACAAAGTTTGATTATAATCCTATCAAAATTGTAAGAGTTAACGTTACCACAAAGATATACAGTTAAAAAGACAATCACTCTCTCTCTCTCTCTCTCTCTCTCACGCAAAGTAAACCATTAAATTCACTGTGCTATCGTGTGTGAGAGTGCAATTAACAGCCAGATAGATGGATAAATAGATTAATACAGGCCGCCAGTGTGGGACGGACATATAGAGAGATATATACATTGCCAGACAAAACGCGTGTTACCCCTGCAGGCGATCAATTCTTTCGGTATGTTGATGTGATTTATTATCTGGTCTTGCTGTCTTCAAACTATTTTCTTCATCTTCTAATAGACTTTTTGAACTGGAGGGGTTACATAGAGCCTCCATTAACCCCTCCACTGCTACTGTGTTCTTCTAAGCTGAATGATTTGTTTGGCAGATACAATAAAAATGAATAAATGAATAAAAGACGTCATCATACTGTACGGGTAAAGCTCCAGTGTTCAGACCGGGATGGAAATGAGACTTGCTTCAGCTTCACATTTCAGCGCAATACCCCGACGTCTGCAAGAGAAGCCTGAAAAAGCTGCATTTCATCATTTTTTATTCTTTGCTCCACCCAGTTCATACGTAGGCATTTTTTTGGGGGGGAAATTGATGACTTTCCTATTTTTCACTCCTCATTTCAAAGAGATTTCGGGACTGTAAATGAACTCACTGAGCTGATTCCGAGATCTCTTTAATTCTGTCCAGTTACTCGTTGTACAGGGGTCTTATTTAGGCTACCCGTGTGTGTGTGTGTGTGTGTGTGTGTGTGTGTGTGGAGGGGGGCTGGGTTTCATCATGTACAGCACTTTTGAACAGGTTAGAATCACAGGCTTTTAATCTCATCAGCTCCCTTCATGTCACTGATCCTCTCTCTCTCTCTCTCTCTCTCTCTCTCTCTCTCTCTCTCTCTCTTCCCAGTATTACATTTCTTTTCACCCAAGTCTCCCTGCATTACTCTGGTCATTGTCCGTCCGAATACTCTATGTTCGTGCCTTTAGCTTCAGTTCTGCCACTCAGCACCCATGCAGTTCTCGCCCCTTTTCAATTGAGTTCTCTGACTAAAATTTGAGACTATACACATCACCACACCATACGCCTTTCCCTTACCATATATTCCTACTAAATATACGTTAATATCTATACATATCCCGCGTTATTATTTCTGCATGACACGTTATTATTCCTACATATGCCACGTTATTTCTACATATGACACGTTGTTATTTCTACATATACCACGTTATTAGTTCTATATATGACACGGTAGTTCTACACATGACACGTTATTATTCCTCCATAAGACATTAATATTTTTTACTTCATGTGGCACTTTATTTCTACATATGACACTATTATATTCCTGCATATGACACGCTAATAGTAATGTTTGTGTCATGCTAAAGCCTACCCATATAACAAACAAATATGTTGATCCATGTGTTCTTGCAGTCTACGTCGATATCACAAACACATCTTTCATACCAGAATTTATTAAGAAGTAAAATAGAGCGTTAATATTACCTAACATGTGTTTATGCAATCTACGTCTATTAGATGGGCACATGAATAGCATACAAAAAGCTGTAAGATGTAATATACAGAATAATTCATTGTGGAAAAGGTGGCAGTGATATTCTTAAATCCACCGAGAAAACGCCCCCAATATAAATGAATAAGTACATGAAAAAAAAAAAAAAAAAAAGCATTCATGAGCCGAATGCTAACCGCTCGCCAGAAGATGCTGTTGGACGGCGCCCCCCCGGGAGAGGTCCAGGGAGTTAACCCCCCCTGATGGGCAGAGGGTGACGGTGCCCCTGCCGGGGGGGAGCCGGGGGTACTTCCCCTGGGAGAGGCCTTGGGGCGGGATCCCCCGGGGGGACCAAGGGGCCTTGCCTCCCCCCGGGCCGGAAGATTTTGGCCATATCATGATACCGTGAAGGTTTCATGTTGATAGCTCAAGCCGTTCATGAAACATAATGGTGTTAAAAGCGGGTGATAAAAACTAGTTGATCTTTGGCAGCCATTTTGATGACCTTGACCTTGACCCCGAGCCCCCATTTTTTTCGAATTCGTCCAAGATTTTGGCCATATCTTGATATCCAGAAGGTTTTATGTTGAAAGCTTAAGCTGTTCATGGGATATAATGGTGCTAAAGGAGGGCGATGAAAACTAGTTGACCTTTGGCAGCAGTTATGGTGACCTTGATCTTGACCCCGAGTCCCTATTTTCGAACTCGTCCAAGATTTTGGCCATATGTTGATACCCTGAAGGTTTCATGATGATAGCTGAAGCCGTTCGTCAGATATGAGAACACACACACACACACACACACACACACACACACACACACACACACACACACACACACACACACTCAGAGGCGGGCAAAAACATTATCGCTCAGCCTTGGTAAAGCCGGACGATAATCTCGGTCACCCCAGCGACGTCGTTTTCTAGCACTGTATGTCTCTGCTGTTACCGGACGATTTTCTGCAGTTATGGAGAGCCAGCTGGCCGTGAAGGCTGTAATTAAGCCATACACTTCGGAAAATCTCCCCAAAACAAAATAAATTCGCTTGAAGATAGCATAAATGAAATTCAGAATGCTTTGGTTGCTATAGGTTTCTCTCAGCAGAGTGAAACTTTATGGTGATAGCAAAGAAAAAAAAAGTATGTTTTTTGTTAATATACGATTAACTATAAAAAACATTGCGTTAGCTAAAATAACCAGTAGTCCTTACTCGTACAATACCGGTACGTTTACGGGGACTGTTCATTAATCGTTGACATTGTCCACCTTGCCTCATTTTCATCATCCCATAATCCCTTTCCTGCTTGTTAGTACATTCTTATTTGTGTCCAATGACTGCAGATCTGATACGTAATTTCACGACGCAGCCAAAATGTCTTCCCAACTCACAGCACAGAACTGAGCCGCCCCTGCAATATACACGATTGGAAAGCTCACTGTTAGGATTGCCCTGTACAATCGTATGGTGACATCTGAAATAACATTCGAATGCTAGATAATAAAATCACTGATACGAGATACAATAAAATACAACAGTGATTTATCTATCATAACAACAACGGAACTTCAGATTAATAAACGATGAAAACCAGTCTACCGTAAAATCGCTTAATGCCGCTCATAGTCAGATACTCGTAACGTAAGGTAAAATGAAATAATCTCCTTTAGCTTTTGTAAAAGATTACAAATTCAACCATACCATAAAAAATGTTAATGGAAATATACGTTTAAAAATATATTTAAATGCACGCTTTTAGTGAGAAGTGTGGGACGCAACGATACAAAAATATTGTCGAAATTTAAATATAATTCCTGCCTTGAAACCTGACCCACTGTAACGTGAAATTGTTTATTATATGAGGCAAAATTCACTGTATATATATACGAATATATTTTACCCGGATTCCAAGCCTACCCTTCCCACACCTCCCACTCCCCCTGTTCTCTCCCCCACCACCGATCCCCTCGCTTCCACTCACCCCTCACCGCCCCCTTTTTCAACCCCTTTCCATGTTTCCTCTTCCCACCCACCCCTCCCATCCTCCTGTCTCCTTCCACATCTTCCTTTCCTGTCTCGTGCCCCCTCCCTTTCCCTTTTCCTGTCCCTTCCCCCTCATTCCATTTCCCTGTCCCTACCCCAGTCACCATCTCCCTTACCCTTGTCCCCCTTCCCGCGCCTCCCTTTCCCTTATTCCCTTCCCCCAAATCCTTCACCTGCCCTTCCTTAGCCGTTCCCTCATCTCTCCTTCCCCTGTTCCCTCCCCACCTACCTCCTCCAATTCCATCCCCTTTCCCCCTTTCCCTATTCCTTCCCTTACTTCCAGACCTCTCTTCCCCTTCACCACCTTCTCTTCCTCTTTCTCTCGTTCTTTTGCCTCTGTCCCCTCCCCCATCTTCCCTCTTCTGTTTCTTTCCCCTTCTCACCACCTCTCCCCACCAACCCTCCCACACTTCCCGTCCTCTCATCCTGTCACCAGCCTCTTCATTCCCATCTCTACTCCACTCCTGCTCCCATCCAATTTCCCCTTCCCCTCCCCCTGTCTTTTCAGCTGTCCCCTCCCACTGGCTCCTTCCTCTGTCCCCTCCCTCTGCCCCCTTCTCCGTCCTTTCCCCTGTCCGCTGCCCCTATCCCCTTCCTTTGTCTCCATCCCAGCACTCGTGATAGGTCTCCTACTCACCCTGCCACTGTCCTTTCTTTTCTCTCTCCAATTTTAACCTCCCTCCTTTCAAACACCTCTCTCCCCAGCTCACATCCCTCATGACCTTACTCCTCTCCACTCCCTGTTTTCCATCTCTCAAACTCGCTTCTTAAATTTCACTCTCAGTTCAAACTATGCCTTTTTATAGTCCCTCTCCCCTACTAACACTTCCCCCACTCTCCATCTTCTGTGATCCTGTTCTTTTAATTCTTCAGACTCAGGACAATTTTTTTTTATTCTTGGCACAACCGGACACTCAGTGGAAGCAAGACTTTTTGATCCGTACTGGTTAGGTGTAGGATTCGCTAAACGTGAGTATCCACGTAGTTCTTCTTAGCACAGTTATTTCTTAGTAGCAGCAATAATACAGTAACAAGAGTCGTCATCATACTGAAGGGGTTAACCTCTCTAACACTCCCCCCCCCCCACCAGTACCATCCCCCTTCTTTAACCTGTAACTCCCCCGCCCATCCATCATCCCTTCCTCCGGCCTTTACCCCTATCTTTTCCCCTAACACTTCCCCATCCGAATTCTCACACCCCCACCTTTGCATCCCCCCCTCCCCATCTGTTCCAAACCACTCTTAAATCATTTTTGCCTCCTCACCTCTCCATTCGCCCTTTCTCTCTCTCTCTCTCCTCCTCCCTGCCATCAGCTCAACCCCTTCTATAGCCTCTCTCACCCCTCCCTCTCCAATCGTTTACATTCCCATCCACTGACCCCTGCCTGTCTCTTTCTCCCTACCACCATCTCACTTCAGCTCTCACCCCTTGCTTTTCTCTCTTCTCCCCCTTCGCACTAGTTCCAACCCCTTCTTTAACCTCCCTAACGCCAACCCATCCATCCTCCCTCCCCCTGGCCTCTGCAGATCAGCAAATAATTTTTTACGCTTGGAAAATAACAGTAAAAAGTGACAGCAACCTCCCGTAATCGCCTTAACGCGGGAAAATACACGCCGCCCCTCACCGCCTACCCCACTGCTGGATGCACGCCCGAAATTTGCGAGGCTAAACGGAACGGCCAGGTATTATGCTGAAACTGTGGAATCTGGATGATTTTTAGTCTCTCTTTTGGGACCATATATAAAACAGATCCTGACCATTTCTTTTTATTTCGAGGGGGGGGGGATAAACAAGTCTCCATGACAATTAGGTGGTTACAGGTCACTTTGTTTTTCGTATTTTGTCATTTTACTAATAATTCTAATTTGACAAGGAGGTATATGTTAGCTGTTTTTGTGAAGATAAAAGTATATACATGCGATCTTATACATACATTAAGTTTAGAAGAGCTTATGAACATGGGACCTGGTCTCTGAACACTTTGTGCCTGACTGCTCCTTTATCCGGCTCACTCGCTTTTCTCTCAGTTTCTGCCTCTGTAGCCTGCTTTCGTTGAAAATTTGCTTTAGGTATACTTTTGTTGTAAGAAAAGACAATAGGCCGGCGAACACGAGGAACCATGAAGAAATCCGTGGAGAACCGAAGGCGACCATGGATCTTCCCGCACCTCATGTTCGCTGACTTAACCTGAAGCAGTGAGCAATTCATGTAACCAAAACTTCCAAACAGGGAACGTTATCTACGATCAACACATACCCAACACAGAGTGATCAACCACCGCTCACACCACGATACCCTTCCGAAGTCTTTTCAGTTACTCCACCAGCACAAGCCATTCTCGAGATGCTGAAGTTCCTAACTTACCTGCATCATTCTCCAGCCAAGATACAGTCACACATAAAAGCGGATATGACCACCATCCCTGATATGCAGTTGGAAATGGATAACCCTTAAACTGAACTAATGTCAAACACCCTAAGACCTCTACCTTTTCTTTGTCGGAATCCATCGGATTGCCTAGACGACAACCTTAACAGTTACAGCTCACTAAGTTGCTGTAGTCCATCGGGGTATTAGGAATCTCTTCCACTGGACGAGATCTCCTGCACATCATCAAAGTGTTGCAGTCCACTGGGGTGTTGCAAACGAACAGACAACAGAAACTATAAGATTGGCAGCCACCCCTTCACCCCGATGCTCTCGCCTACAGTCGGTAGTTGGGACTGTCTTTGACTCTCATGTACATCACTGGGGGTTGCAATTTCACAAACTCCCGTGGACCCTGCCGTCACTTTCAACATTATGCAGACGCCTTTTGCTTAGCACAGGATCATCGCTGTTCAGTTCCTGTTCCTCAAGTTATTCCAAGGCATTTTGATGGACGGCAAAATACACATCCACACACATTACCCATATTCCCACAGTGCCAGTGTGGGAATCATTAATTGTACTTTGTATAGATTAGTGAAAAAAGTGAAACTGTCATCATCACAATCATCGTTGTATTACAGTTCCTCATATCACACACACACACACACACACACACACACACACACACACACACACACACACACACACACACACACACATACACACACACACACACAGAGTACATAAAAGGAGGAGCATTCAGCGGGTGCAACACCCGTGCCCGCCATATGGTTTAAGGGCTGAATATTTTTACTTTTCCCTTGAACCATAACATTCGACAAATTACCATCAAAATCGATTTACTTCATTCTTGTCTTACCCTTAACCCTTCTACCAGCACTGGTGTAAATCAGATCAAACCTGTTTAATTTGACATTGCTCAGTGGTCTTGACCTTTGACCTTTCACTGTGACCTTGCCATCATACTAATTATTCTCAAAATCTAATTTCTTTTTCATTGATTTAACTTGATCCTGTCTTCAAAGTTTAGTTGACAACAGATAAAAACTGTTTACGTTGACCTTGCCAAGTGGCTTTAACCTTTGACCCATTGTTAGAAAAAAAATAATGATTTCCTCGATGGCTGACCTTGACCTATTCTCCGAGTTTGGTTAAAACTGGATAAAAACTTTATGTTCACACACACACACACACACACACACACACACACACACACACACACACACACACAGAGTACACCAGTCGAAAGATAATAGCCGCTCTCCCTTCGCAAACACGGGTGTAAAAAGGGAGACTAGTAAAAATGAGGAGCAGTCAACAGCGTTCACTGATAAAGGTGTCTTATTTTCCTTACCAGGATTTTTATAGCACCAGTCACCTTTTTCCTTTAGCCACTGTTTCCCACTTTCATTATATATTTAACTTATATATTCTCTTACGATAATTAAAATTCTGCCCCATTTCTTGCTCCCCAGATACTTGCATATATATAAAATGAATCACCTCTTCTGCCTTCGGCCATTCTCACACACTGCTGAGAGCCACTTCACTGCCAGCAAGCAACACAGCCTCTGCATATATCATTTTTGTATTTATCCATTTACCACAACTCACCATCAGTTTCTCTTCCCTTCTTTAACACCCTCAAAGCTACTCCTTATTAATCCCTGTGTTATGACGTATTCTTCACGTTACTCAGCCTATTACCAAACGATTGTATTAAACTTAAAGAGAACCGTCATGAAGAGGAGGGGTTAACGAAGGTTGCATCAAACCCCTCCACATCACAAAGTCTCTCCCAAACTGAATGTAATCGTGTAGTTACAAGAAGAATAAAGTAACAATGACTCCCATGGGCTGAAGTAAAATGCAGAGGCTGGTACACACATGTCCGGGCAAAGCGTCCGTCTTACAGAACTGCATTAATGGCGTTACGGATTATCCTCCTGATGGCAAAACAGATTGTACCATTTCACTGACGCTGGCAGAGTAAAGTGCATGTAGCCATTACCGAGTACAGAAGACAAAAGTTCGTCTAATGGTTGACCTCATCTACTTCTCACCTTCCTTTGCTGGCCAGTATTCCTTACCTGCGGGAGGTTTTTGTATGTTTCTCAACCCATAGGTGATTCTCATTCTCGAGTTTGAAGACGCAGTTGAAGAGCAAGCGACGTTTCTTTCCTGACTGCACATAAATCATTCACTCTCTTGCAAAAACAGCAGCACCATTATATAAAATATACCTCTCATGAAGCAAGGAAAAAGCAGATATAAAATTTATATTTATAAAAAAAATAACCAACCACTAAAGGAATGGTGCAGTATGGATTTTTGTGGTATGAGGAGGGAGTTGCCTGGCGGGAAGTCAATTGTCTATGAATGGTGCAAGACGCGAGGCGAGGTTCCTCTCACCTGATGCACCTAGCTCAACAATAAACTCACTGGCTTCTCATCACAAAATCACGAAATCGGAGCCTGCCAGAAATATCAACACTATGAGGGGATAAAGCCTGCAGGCACTCAGGTGAAAAAAAGGCAAGCATGAGAGATCCTCACCCAATTTTACAATACATTATCCAGAAGCTATGATTCCGTCGATTTGAAATAATCCATTTGTGAAGGAGCCCCAGACATGCACCATCGAATGAAAAGGAGATATAAAATTTCCATATTCTTCTTTAGCCTATTTTGTGCTCAAAGGGAAATGTAAACTCAGAGTGAGTATAAGCTTTGCACATCACACGGATATCTCAATATGACCTCATGTAATATATATATATATATATATATATATATATATATATATATATATATATATATATATATATAATGCTAATATTATATTTCCTACGTGTCTGGATTTCTACCATTGTCCATGTAAGAGAAAACTACATCATCACCGGAATTAATCACTGTCATAATCGAATTCGTGGCGCCTTTCTCTAGCAATGACATCCCTCTGGTGGAAAGAAAGAACAATCCTCTCACTTCCCGCGCCGACATCATCGAGTTCGCGCCTCATCCAAAAATCAGACGAGGGTCGTCGTCGGGAGCTTTTGTGTGATAACTTGATGGACAAACAGCCATTCGAGATCAAAGTCCGTGCAGGCTGTGAGCGCAGGACCTGAGCGGAGGAAATGAGCAGAAGCAGCGATCAAACAGCGCGGGAAAAGGACAAAGAGAAAGAACAGGGAATTGCCGCGTCGCTGCAAAGAAAAGCGGATGGCAGGGATGGAGGAGAGGAAAAAGAAAGAGGACAGCATGAAGGAGAGGACGGAAAGGCACAGAGAGAGCGAGGGGAAAGTGAGGAATGTAGGATAACAGTGTGAGGAAAGCTTGAATGAAAAAGATGGGACGCTGAATGATAGAATGAAGGAGAGGAATGAATGGTGTGGCACAGAAGCAGTGAGGGGACGTGAACTAAAATCAGACTGGAGTAACGTAAGGAAAACGTCAATGAATGAGAGAATAAATGAAAAATAGTGTTATGTAAAAAATGACAAAAAGGGTGGTGAAAAAAGAGAGGAGAAAGTTTGAAAGAAAGGGACGAAAACATGATAATAAAATAAATGTGAGGAATTAAGGGGGAAAAATAAGAACGAGAAGGACACGACGAGGGAGAAAACTGAAGACGTGGCACGATAGCGAAGGTAACATGAGGAATTAAAGAACACAGGAACAGAACAGAGTGAGGGATTGGAAAAAAATAATATTGAAAAGCACGGAGATAGCAAAGGGAAGTGAACAATGAAAGGGAAAAAGAAATGGAAGGTAGAGAGTAGTATGGAGGAGAAGAGAGAGAGGTGAGGCAGGGAGACAGTCAGGGGAAAGTGAGCAGTTGAGGAAAAAAGGAATGAAAGTGTGTAAAGAAGGAGTGAATGTGAAGAAAAATAATAGCGCTCTGTAAATGGTGAGAGAGAGAGAGAGAGAGAGAGAGAGAGAGAGAGAGAGAGAGAGAGAGAGAGAGAGAGAGAGAGAGAGAGAGAGAGAGAGAGAGAGAGAGAGAGGATGGAAGGGAATAGCATGGGGTCGAGGAATGAAAGGCATGGGTTATCTGCGAGAAGAGTGAAGAATGAAGTTAGATCAGAATGGCAGAGCGTGAGGGAAGCGTGAGTATGTGAAAGAGAAGGAGGAAGAAAAGAGATGTTAGGCGTATGGTGAGAATAAAGAAAGTGAAGTCTAGGTTTAAGGAGAGGAGTGAGAAGCGTGGCAGGAAGATAGCAAGAGTGAGGAATGAAAGACAGCCAGAATGGATGAGATAGGAATGGAAAGAGAAATAATGCTTTGAGAATGGTAAGAAAAAAAAATGATAGAAGACGGAAAGGGAAAGATGAGAAGAAGATACCTGTCTAGAATGAGGGAGGATTGGGAGGAAGAGGACTGGACTTGGAGAAAGGAGGAAGTGAATATGACTGTGGTATGAAATAGTTAAGAAACGTGAAAAGAAAGCCAGCTATTGTGATCTAATTGTACTAATTTATTTGTAGTTAAATGTTGTATGTTTATACAAATTTACACAGTTGTTATTATATGTTTCTTTACCTGCATTTACCTGGGAAACACGGTTTATAGTGGTTTCTAATTGATGGAGGGCGTGTGGTAAGTTCGAACCAAGTGGCACTCACAAGATTATGTACAAGCAAAACGCCGCTAGGAAAGAAAAATGGTCTCCAACGGCTTAAGTGATCCGGAATGCGGTTACCTGGCCTCGAGTCTCCTACACCCTCAAAAGTTGTAATAAGGTTTGATTGTGCACCGTTTTTTCTTTATATGTACATAGTTACTCTGTACGTGTTCTCTATGCGCGGTAAGTTTGTAAGAAGATAGATCCCGGCTGCAATTCCCCTGCTTCCGTATAAAACTACAAAGAGTGGGGGATGTCCAGCCCTCTGCCCCTTGCCTTTAAACCTGTTAGGCTGAAGACGTCCTTTTCCCGTGTTATTCTTGCCACCATTTGATTTTATTTTGCTTTACGAAAACCTTGCATTGTTAAACAGTTTAATGGAATTCGTTTTTAACCACTTCAATGAGAGAGAGAGAGAGAGAGAGAGAGAGAGAGAGAGAGAGAGAGAGAGAGGGGGGGGGAGACAGAAGTAGCAAGGAAAAAAAAATGTAAAAATGCATAATGGGATTGAAGTGATAGTCTTTTCGCTCCGATGACCAGCATCTTATTTTACTTTTGTTACCATACCTTCGGAAGATTTTAGTAATCTAAGAATAGATTTTACGAGTTAAAAGAGTTAAGTACAGCCTCTATTACCTCCTTCATTACAAGAGCTCCTCCTTAGGGTAAATAAAGTCTTTGGTGGTGCACTAATTAAAAAGAATAATATGTTGTAGGACTGAAAAGGATAATAGCCTTGTAAGAGATGCAGGAAATACGGGGAGGATGACGGTTAATAAATGGGGAAGCAGGTAAGGGCTATAGCGAGTGTGAAAATAACTGGATGGATGAGAGAAGGAAAACAATACGAGAAATTATCAATTACGGAGATATAGGGAAAGGAAAATAAAAAGCAAATGTTGGGACTGGAAATTGATGAAGGATAGAATAAGATAGATGGGAGGAGAATGAGAAGTGTAGCGTAACTCCTTCAGTACAATAATGCAATTGTTGATTTATTCTTGCTACCTCAAGTAGGCTGCAATTATCTTAGAAGAAACTTTACTCAACTGCAAGTAGAAACACCTTTTCTGAACTAATTCAAATCGTCTGGGAATAGCAAATGAAGTTGAAAAAAGTTACGTCCTAGTATTTCAAGGCTTAATTAAAATGGTGGAGGTGGAATGAAAAACAGAAAGAAATAAGCAGTGACAAGTGAGAAAAAGAAGCGTAAAGAAATGAGAAGTAATGCAGGTAGGGAAAGGGATACAATTAATACCGAAAACTACAATGCACACAGAGAGCGCATACCTCACTCAATGCCATTGCCAGTAAAAAGGATCCGGATCCAGATCCGTGGATATAGGATTCGGATCCGGATCCTCCCAAATTTTTAATCAGTTCTTTCTTGGTCCATGGCGCACCTTTCCACAAAATTTCATTGAAATTCATTGAGAACTTTTGGAGATATTGTGCGGGATACTCCAGCTCTTGATCCGGATCCGGCCCAAAATTTAGTAATGTCTTCCTTGGCCCATGGCCCACCCTTCCACAAAATTAAAAATCCGTTCATAACATTTTGAGTAATCCTGCTAACAGACAGACAGGCAGACAGACAAACAAACACAAACAGACAAACAAACGCCGGCAAAAAAGATAACCTCTTTGGCGGAGGCGATAACAGATATAAAGACGAAAAAGAATGCGTGAAGGATAGAAGGAAGAAGAGAAGTGGGGATAGGATATGTGTGTGTGTGTGTGTGTGTGTGTGTGAGAGAGAGAGAGAGAGAGAGAGAGAGAGAGAGAGAGAGGAAAAGTGACAGAGAGTAGGGAAGGTATGGGAGGAAGAGGAGAGATAAGGAAGGTGGACATCCTCATTGTTTGTCCGTCTGTCAGTCTGTCTGCATCCCATCCTCTGCTGCATACTGTGTGTGTGTGTGTGTGTGTGTGTGTGTGTGTGTGTGTGTGTGTGTGTGTGTGTGTGTGTGCCGCTAATGAATGTCACGGAAACACAACTAGGAGAAAAAATAAGAGAGAGAGAGAGAGAGAGAGAGAGAGAGAGCAGACTATGATTACTTGGAGCTAAACAAAGCATCTCCTGACTTCATCGCATCTTCAGTCTGTTCCCCTGTGACGGGAGGCGGCACGCGAACACCACGGAGCGCACGGGTAGAAAGAGTGATGATGAAAAAAGAAGAAGAGAGAAATGAAAAAAAAAAATAATGCTGCCTTTGAAAAGAAAGTGAAATGACAGTTAACAAGACAGACAGGGTAAAAAAGTGATTAGTATGTATGTATGTACCGGTATGTATGCATGTGTGTATGTATGTATTTATCTGCATGTATGTTTGTATGAATAAATCTATGTATTCATGTATGTATATATGTATGTATGTGTATATTTTAGCGGCTGGTTCACACGCGCCTGGTATGGGTGGGCAGCTGTACCATGTGCGTTCCAGTCGTGTTTAGGGTTACCGAAGGGCAACTGATCAGTAGCCCCAAAGAACACATTTTTGTCACCAGAGAACTGATCCGCCGCTACCCACCGCGTAACGCACTGGTATACTTCAGGTGTGGAAGAGGCCTGGCGTGTAGGATGAGAAAAATGTTTGTGGAAAATTGTTTAGTGGGAATGGTTGTATCTGTGACTCTATGGGCTGTATTCTGAGTGACACTGAAGGCTTCGTAGCACTTTGTACCCAGCGCTTTGTTCTACACATTACACCTCAATGTTACTGAAGAAATGTATACCCATATAAAAACGATGTAAGAAGCACAGAGGAGACTGTTCAGGCGAAATTTTCAAAATACGGGTAAACTGCTTACTAAGTGGTGCCACGAAGCCTCCTGTACTACATAAGATATGGCCGTGTACGTCAAGGAGGGAAGTGTGACAGGATACGAACTCTTTATAACACTTGAAAGGGCATCCTCCTGCACCTTCATACCACTATATCATTAACCACGGGTGGGATCAGACCATGTGAGGAGGACTGGTAGACGCACATGCAACTGACCTGACCATTAAGACACAAATTATTAAGAGAACAGTGCAGATAAGAAATTATATAAACAGGACAATGACGAGGACGAACAAATAAATAAAAGCATAGTGAAATACGTAGAGAAATAAGAAAAAGTAAGCCGAACAAAGAAAATGATAAAACGAGTAAAGAGGAAGAAAACAAAGAAAACTGAAGGAAAGAGGAAAAGTGCTGAAAAAGAAGAGAGAAGAGGAAGAAGGACAACAGAGAATACTGAGGGCAAGTAACATAGTAGTTTTAATCTATCCCAGGCAGTTTCCACATATGTACACACGTGTAATATGTGTTTCTCCAACATGTAAAGGAAGGCAATTGTACTGGCTGGCATAGATAAAAATGCAGTGTGTCGCTTGCCGAGTTGCGTGGGTCTAAGAGGAAATCCAGACGACTTGGAATTTGTTATCATATCGGTTGAGGGTTGAAACATATCCTCCCATTGTGGATTTACCTGGTTCTTCATGGACTTCGGGTGGCTAAGCTTTTATCACATTATGGTGTAGTGAAATCAGTGCCTGGCTCCTGTCTATAAGTCCCGGGTTCGATTCTTGGCTAGAGCGTTAGAAGGTGTGTGTGTGTGTGTGTGTGTGTGTGTGTGTGTGTGTGTGTGTGTGTGTGTGTGTGTGTGTGTGTGTGTGTGTGTGTGTGTGTGTGTGTGTGTGTGTGTGTGTGTGTGTGTGTGTGTGTGTGTGTGTGTGTGTGTGTGTGTGTGTGTGTGTGTGTGTGTGTGTGTGTGTGTGTGTGTGTGTGTGTGTGTGTGTGTGTGTGTGTGTGTGTGTGTGTGTGTGTGTGTGTGTGTGTGTGTGTGTGTGTGTGTGTGTGTGTGTGTGTGTGTGTGTGTGTGTGTGTGTGTGTGTGTGTGTGTGTGTGTGTGTGTGTGTGTGTGTGTGTGTGTGTGTGTGTGTGTGTGTGTGTGTGTGTGTGTGTGTGTGTGTGTGTGTGTGTGTGTGTGTGTGTGTGTGTGTGTGTGTGTGTGTGTGTGTGTGTGTGTGTGTGTGTGTGTGTGTGTGTGTGTGTGTGTGTGTGTGTGTGTGTGTGTGTGTGTGTGTGTGTGTGTGTGTGTGTGTGTGTGTGTGTGTGTGTGTGTGTGTGTGTGTGTGTGTGTGTGTGTGTGTGTGTGTGTGTGTGTGTGTGTGTGTGTGTGTGTGTGTGTGTGTGTGTGTGTGTGTGTGTGTGTGTGTGTGTGTGTGTGTGTGTGTGTGTGTGTGTGTGTGTGTGTGTGTGTGTGTGTGTGTGTGTGTGTGTGTGTGTGTGTGTGTGTGTGTGTGTGTGTGTGTGTGTGTGTGTGTGTGTGTGTGTGTGTGTGTGTGTGTGTGTGTGTGTGTGTGTGTGTGTGTGTGTGTGTGTGTGTGTGTGTGTGTGTGTGTGTGTGTGTGTGTGTGTGTGTGTGTGTGTGTGTGTGTGTGTGTGTGTGTGTGTGTGTGTGTGTGTGTGTGTGTGTGTGTGTGTGTGTGTGTGTGTGTGTGTGTGTGTGTGTGTGTGTGTGTGTGTGTGTGTGTGTGTGTGTGTGTGTGTGTGTGTGTGTGTGTGTGTGTGTGTGTGTGTGTGTGTGTGTGTGTGTGTGTGTGTGTGTGTGTGTGTGTGTGTGTGTGTGTGTGTGTGTGTGTGTGTGTGTGTGTGTGTGTGTGTGTGTGTGTGTGTGTGTTTGTTTGTGTGTGTGTGTGTGTGTGTGTGTGTGTGTGTGTGTGTGTGTGTGTGTGTGTGTGTGTGTGTGTGTGTGTGTGTGTGTGTGTGTGTGTGTGTGTGTGTGTGTGTGTGTGTGTGTGTGTGTTGGAATCCAGGGGAGACATCTCACCAAGCTACAGCTCTTCTGAAAGGTTGGGGTAAAAGTTTCTTCGTCTCATCAACTCTCCTCCTCTCACTAACTCACTTCAGCCTCAGCCTTTCATATTTATTCACAACTAATCAATACTGAAGCAGTCTTCCTCGGTTTTCCTTCCTCCTGCCTGCGACCCTCAATACTCTAAATTCAGTCTATTTTGAGATCTTAATCCGACGGATCTTGATATTGGCTTTGTGTCTGAGTTTTGGCAGTGACGAATATTGAAGAATTTTAACTCGGTCAAGGTCTGAGCAACTATAGTGTTTTATTTCATCTAACACCAGACGATTTTGTTCTGCTAAGAGTGAGCCATAAGAGTACGAAATTATCAGATCTGGTACCATTGCATTATAGTTCGCAGAAGTCTAGTGTTTTAGTCCAGCGAACACCAGGCGATTTTATTCCACTGAGTGACTCGTAGCAGCCTGAGGATTAATCTGCAGTTCTTACTGTCTGTATGAAAGTAATAAATAAATATGTAAAAGAGTAAATATAAATCTCTAATGCACATGTTTCTGGTGTGCGTGTTGGCAGCATTGTCTCACTCAGCACCCTAAGCCTAATTGTTAGTTCTGTCCTTCACAGATACGAAGGAAAACATGGCAACGTAAGGCCACTGCCACAGTCCCTGCTTTTTGTCAACATGAAAAGCAACTAAATCTTCACTTATATTTTTCCATTTCCATAGTTACCTTTGGTGGTGACGCTGGCGAGCACACGAACCACTGACGAGAACATTATCAAAACGAATATCTTAAATGCTGAGTGAATTCAATACCTCCCCAGTGAACCTAATCGTGGTGTAGATTATTTTCGTTGAGATACAAGCACGTCAAATATGGAATAACCCATAGACTTCAGATCTTTATTCAGAATCACGGCATTCCTTACTGCTACTTAGTGCGATTGTGGTGCCCGTTGTACCCACTGGATACTAGTTTTACAGTGTACAGTGGAAACGATGACGAAAGATTCACAGCAGAGGGAACCTTCCACTTCGTAATTCGTCCGCTCTCCCCCCTCTCTCTCTCTAATATGTATACATGTGTTCCATAAGTCTTCAGACCTGAAGGAGGTGTAGATCTGTCATAAGCTGTTGACTCTTCAGTAAACACAGCCTCAGTATGAGGGCATAATACTTTCATTTTATAAATTACGGCACTGCGAAACAAAAATACAACAGCGACCTTGTTATGTAAAACAAAGTCAGAAAAGCTATATTTAACTTTCATGTAAGGCAGACAGTTGGGGAGATTTACCTGCTGCTTTGAAGTAGAGGAAAGGATTTGGTACATTTCCCTGACATTTAAGTCACTCAGCCTCCTATGAATAAGTTAAATCGTCTGACGTTTGTGGGAATATACTTGAGAATGGCGGATCACGACAGGATTAATGGCACCAGTATTAACACGCTCAGGCTCCTGTGTTGTGTCTGGTGTTAGCATGAATAAAATACCAGAGATGTCCCGACCATGAGACAGCTAATGGCTCATTACCGGTAATACCACTCAGCCTCCTGTGGCTAAATCTCATCTAAATAAATCGTCTGGCGTTGGGAGGAATAGAATACTGGTGACGACGTGGCCATGAGGGGGATAATAAGAAGTGGAACAGAACGCACACAGACTGTTCCAGAATACATAAAATCCAGTATTCTTGGTGGCACTGGAGGCTTCGTAGTTCCCTTATCTTGGCGATTTATTGCATTTTGTAATTTACACCTGAACATTCTGCTGTTGATTACTTATATTGCTTAAATATCGATAGTGTATGCACCTATAACAAACAAGACGCTGTTGATGTGTAACGTGTCAAATAAATCATGAAGGAAAAGCTATTGCTAAATCACCGAATCCACGTAGAACACGACCCATATTCCGTTTGAATGGGGTGACTGGAAGTGACTAGTTTGGAAAGAAGAATTACTGGGACTAACTGGGGGAGAATTCCAAAGAACAGGCCAGATAGGTATATGACGGGAAAGGGTATGTATTAGGGATGTATTACTCCAGATGACTTGAGAGATCCCTTAACGCCGCATCCTAAGAGAGTTATATTGTTCTTTTTATCTTAATAAGTGTCTTGTTTGTTATTGATGTAAACTATGCCAATACTGGAGAGATATACTGTAAAAAAAGATGGGGTAGAATATTAAGGTGTAGCATACAAAACAAAGAGCAATGGAAGAGGTGCTACGAAGTCTCATATGTCAAGGAGAATACAACCTTAAGACTCATCCGGGTCTTTGTTTATGAAGCTGATTATGATTTTTTCTAGGTTCTTGTGTGTTAATGGAAATCCTCCCTTCCTTCTCTTCTACAAAAGTTTTCAACTCAGTTTCTACACTGCATGGCATCCCGTGCTACTTTTCTTGCCAGTTTCAGCTGCAAGATTTGGTTAGCAGGGAACAGCCTTCTTTGTTTCCTGTGATATTTTTCCCTAGTTGAGTACTTCCCTTGAACAGGAGTTACCTAGTATAGGCGAACCTATGAAATGAAGCTGTCATTTTTTTTATTTTTTTTATTCCTATTACAAGCGAGCTGGCGATGTTTACTCCCAGTTCAATTCTGAAATAAGCTGCCCGGCCTGACCCAACCCGATCGTCACGCTAAGCAGAAGCTAAAAATTTTATTCCTATATGCAGCAGAGGTGAAATTCTTTCTGCTTGTGGTACATTCATTCACCAAATTTTGTTATCAACTAAAAATTCACCCATAAAGGCGTAAGAACCCATTGGAATCTCGAGATTTCCAAGGAAGTGTTCGGCTCTGATCGGTGAATGACTCATTTACGAAGTCATATTAAAAAAGATTTTCCGTCTTAACACTGCGTTTTTTTGGCATAAACTCTAGCAATTAAATATCGGTGATTCCGCCTATAATTTTATATCAGAGGGAAATTGTGATAACATGGTGCTCGCTCTCTCTTCAAGCGCTTACAAAGTGCACTTTATTGGTAACATAACACTCTCACGTTCCTGTGACTTTTTTGTCAGCTGCATAAAACTTTAAATTAACACAGACGCCTAAGTTAAATGTTAACTGGAGACCTCCTCAGTGGTTTTGCATCCCTCGATAATCAAGGGGTGTATAGGGTTGGTAGTGGCATGCCACTGACTCCAATGTTACGCATCGTGGCATGTATACATTGTACCTGAGCAACTAGGCCATTTTTTCATGTGGAAGTTTACACACACAAGTCTGTGATGAAGACGAAGCTTACAGATTTTGAAGGTTACTTGCCCTTCCCCTTGCTTTTTCCTCCGGCCCCCCAATGCACCATATAATGTAGATGCTGCATTAGTAACCGACCCACCTTGAGATATGTAACATTAGGCATATGGTTGAGACCGATTTTCAAGGTACTAAGTCAACCCCTCCCTCACAGCCCAGCATCCCATAAAACATCATAATTTATGGATACCTTGTCGCGGTAACTGGGCCAACCCATATTTTCAACTTTACACACACAACATGCCTGGTAAAGGTAAAGCCTGTCAGATTTCGGAGTTCTACATCCCTTCTCCTCCCAACTCATACAACAAATTCAAGTTTGTGTATGATGTCTTTTAGTAACCAGGCCACTTGTTTTTCAGCTACACACACCCAATAGGCCAATGATAAAGGTGAAGCCTGTCGACTCGCTATTCCAGGTTTTCTCAATTCCCTTCCCTAGTCCCCTGTCATATCACAGTTTGTGGATGCCGTATCTCAGTAACCACGATGACCTTTAACAGTACTGTACCTTTACATAACATTTAGGCCTATTGATTACCATCCCTCTCTCCCGCAGCCCACCAGCCTCTCCTCCCCTAGTCTTGCCAACAAGTCAGTCTGTGGACACAGTATCTCAGTACCGAGTCTACCTATTGTTGTGTAACATAACAAACACACAATAGGTCTATGGTAAAGGCATAGCAAATGAGCATAACTCCAACACAGTGCGTCGGAGAAGAAAATGGCTTAAAGTCCACCCATTTTCCCTTACCTAACCCACCATTCTGCCCAGCCAGTATCTATCAGCTTCACATTCAAAGGTCAGACGTCTAATCATTTCCTGCTCTTTGCCACTCCCTCTCCTTTTCACCACAAATTGCTGATGATGTAACTCGGACGCCTGGACATGACTGGTTCTGTTATTATGCACAAATTAGACCCATGATGAAGGTTAACATTATTTATTTCTGAGGATCTAAGGCCCTACTGTTCTCCAGCACCGCCTACTCCCCAACACAGCTTGTGAAGACCCTACCTTAGGAAATGGACCATGTTTTTTTGTTCATCTCTCTCTCTCTCTCTCTCTCTCTCTCTCTCTCTCTCACACACACACACACACACACACACACACACACACACACATTAGGTCTTGGTAAAATTCCTGTTCATTGATAAATTCCACATCAACCCCTCCCCCCCTCAGCTCTTTCCACATATCACATCTTGAGGAAGTGTTATCAGTAACTGGGTCGCCTTTGATCATACAAATACACACACACACACACACACACAGTAGGCCTATGGTAGGGGCATTATCCGACTGCTTTTTGGAGGCTTCAGTGAGATAAACTGTCTAGTGAAATAGCCACCAGGGCATGGTGTTCGACACTCGTCAGTAAGGACTTTAAAAATGTAGCCCAGTTATCAAATATCTGTTTTCCAATTGTTTTTCTACTTTTCTTCACCGCGATCCAGGCCAACCACTAAGCATTTCCATTACTATGTCAGTAGGTCCATATCTACTGTCTCTCTGTCTATAGTCAGAAACGTTAATGCCGACAGGGGTAGGCACAAACAAAACAATCCATTGTCACTCTGTCCTCCGCCATCAGATTACCCTCCCTCCAACTCGCTCATTTCTCATTCAAATAACTCTCTACGCCTCCCCTTCCACCTCAGCCCTGGTCTCTCCCATCCCCTCTTCCCATCCACTTCACCCACATACACTTTCTTTGACAGTCTCATTCCCCATTCACTTCACATGAGCAAACCATCTCAGGGTACCGTAAAAAGAATGGTAAATGAATGGCTGACTTGGAGAGTGTGAGTGAGGTAGAGGGGGAGTGAGTGAGGGGGAAAGCGAAGCTGAGGTGGAGGGATGGGGTGGAGAATTATATGAATCAGGGAGATGTGGATTTAGAAGTAATGTAACACACAAAATAGATCATTAATACAAACTAACATAGCATAAACAGCTGTTAACTAAACTGACGCAAATTTTAGTTATATTTTTTGTTCAGTCTTTCTTCTGGGCTTTGTGGCTGGAGGTTTTTCGAGTATGTAAGGCCGTCAGAGAAAATAAACTGGTCACCTACCTTCAACATACTGGACTAAGTTAGTCTAGCCTCGGGACCCTACCCTCCGAAAGAGATGAAAAGGGATTGCTGTTAGCTGATTATTCACTTCCTAGCCATATGTATTTACTTTTAATGTGATGGTGGATTCTGCATTTTAGTCACGTGGCCGAGTAAATGATTTAATGTTGCTTAGAGCAAAAAAAGTGAAGAAGTTAATGAAGGCTATATTTAACATCTCCTGGCTTAATCGTCTCTCAAAATCTCAGTAAAATCATCTGATAACAAAAAGAATGAAATAAAGAATACGTCACCATTAAGAGTGTTTAAAACTATACAATTACACATGAAAACTTATGGGAAAAATTATAAGTGGGAGGCGGTGGGTCAATAGATAGAGAGGTGGCCTGCAGTCCTACTGGACCCAGGCTCAAATCTCCGCTGGGGAAGGGAACAGTTTAAGGATTTGAATGTCATAAAATCAGACTTTACTGATCTGCCAGAAGACCCGCCGACTTGTCGTAAAAATACCCCAGCTAATATCAATACACCAGTCCTGTATGAGAAAGCCCCAGCATGTATTCAGTATGGACGGTGGGTGTTAGCGCCGAAGTAGTGACATGTAAAGGTGTATGGTATGTAGGAGGACTACTGAACCTTGATAACAAGCTGTGAAGCCTATACCCAGAGTCGGACACATGAAATAAAAAAAAAAAATAAGTAAAATTTTTCTCCTCATGACTCCATTTGCATTGATGAATTCTTCAAACTTAATATTTGGTCTCTCCTTCTCGGGTAAAGAAAGAAAATTAAACCTAAGAGGCTGAGCAAACAGCCTATGAGACAGTAGGTGGACACTGCAAATCGAGCTATTCTCTGCCTTAACAACCTCTCTGTTTTCCCTGCCCGTTCTGTTCCGCCAGAGAGAGAGAGAGAGAGAGAGAGAGAGAGGAGTGTGGTAACGAGAAAGTCCCCCTCGACGGCTGTTTGGTCATATTAATCCCATTGTCCCTTTCAATTAACAAGGCCAGTGGGAAGGCCTAGGTCACGCTGTCTTTGTTGGAAGAGAGAGAGAGAGAGAGAGAGAGAGAGGGAGAGAGAGAGAGGGAGAGAGAGTCTAACAAAGAGAAACTGGCAGATTGGGTAGGAAATGGGAGAATATTAACCAATACGACACAAACACACACACACACACACACATAAATATATATACATACATATATATATATATATATATATATATATATATATATATATATATATATATATATATATATATGTATACTATATATATATATATATATATATATATATATATATATATATATGTATACTCTATATATATATATATATATATATATATATATATATATATATATATATATATATATATATATATATGTATACTATATATATATATATATATATATATATATATATATATATATATATATATATTCTATATATATTTATATATATATATATATATATATATATATATATATATATATATATATATATATATTCTATATATATATATATATATATATATATATATATATATATATATATATATATATATATATATATATATATATATATATATTCAACAACCAATCCTACGTTGCTCCATGAGAAGCGTAGAAGCCCGGGGCAAGGCAAGTTGGTCCTGACATTTAAGATGAGGGTGACCAGCCTCACTCATCCCTGAGTGGCATTACAAGAGCAATAAACCCCAACCTTCACCTGCTCAGTTTGATTGGAGGGCCATAATTATCCACTAAACCACCAGGCGCCAAAACTTGGTTATATGGTTACCAATCACCGTAGTAAATGGTTTCCTGGTGTACAGGAATCAGTTTGGCTTGTCACTCAGTGTAGAGTCACCCATAGGCAGAAGGAGGAGGAAAGAATGAAGGAAAGAAAGACAGAAGAGGATGGAAGAAAAGAAGGATGGAGGAGAGGAAAGGGCAGACATCCGAGAGCAGCACTACATCGAGTGAGTGGGTGGTGAGCGCCATATATATATATATATATATATATATATATATATATATATATATATATACACCCAGGCTGCTTCCCCCAAGGAAAGGGAGGTAGCCGAGACAGGACGACACACTCCCCATTTACTCATCCATTCAAACACATTCATTTGCATCTTAGCCCCAAAGGGGAGAACGGACAGATCCTCACCGCACCACACCGCACAAGGGTCAACTGCGCAATGCAATCAGTGACATCCGCAGCAGGGCCCGACAGCAGAACTGGTTTACCCCTGCCACATCATAACAGACCCATCCCCTTACCCGCACCTGACATGACTAGCTGATCAGACCAAATGCGGGAGAATATCCCCTCAGGGCTGCGTCATCACTTATTCATTCACAATTTCTCTCCATTTATTTCTGTCACGCACAGCCACTCTTCCTTGCTCAACAGACATCCCTCTCGCATCCAGCGCTCTCTTCACACTGTCCATCCATCCTATTCGTGGTCTTCCTCTCAGCCTTACACCTCTCACATCAGATATAGTTATCTTTTTCACCAATCGCTCATTATCCATTCTCTCCATATGCCCAAACCATCGCAAAACCCTCTGCTCAACTCTACCAGCCATCTCCCGAACAACTCTAATTCTCCTTCGCACTTCATCATTTCGCACCCGATCCATACCCGTCACTCCACACATACTCCTCAGACACCTCATCTCCATTACATTCAAACTTTTCCTCTCTGCTACACTCATATTCCATGTTTCAGCCCCATATAATGCAGTCGGTACCACAACACCCTCATACAGCCTTCTCTTTACATCCCTTCTAAGCGAACGACATTTAAACACTTTTTTCATTCCTCCCAGCACCTTTCCTACTTCATTTATTCTAAACTTCACTTCTGCATCTATTCTTCCATCCACAGCAACATGTGACCCTAGATATTTAAAACAATCTACCTCTTCAAGCAACTCACCATTCAAAACTATATTCATCCCCCTACCATCTATCAACCTCGTACACTTCATCACTTTACTCTTATTCTCATTTACTTTCAATTTCCTCCTTTCACACACCCTTCCAAACTCCTCTACCAACTGTCTCAATCTCTCCTCTGAATCAGTCACCAGTGCAGTATCATCTGCAAACAGCAGCTGCTTCAGATTCCACTCTCCACCATCAACATTCACCAGACTCAGACCTCCACCTAAAACTCTTGCATTCACCTCCCTTACAACACCATCCATGTACATATTAAACAACCAAGGCGACATCACACATCCCTGTCGCAGCCCCACTCTCACGGGAAACTAATCACTCACAGCATTTCCCACTCTTACACACGCTCTACTATTTACATAAAAACTTTTCACCCCTTTTAGTAACCTACCATCAAGTCCATACAATCTTAAAACAGTCCACAAAGCCTCCCTATCAATTCTATCATACGCTTTCTCTAAATCCATGAATGCCCAAAACACATCCTTGCCTTTCGGTAAATACTTTTCACATACTTGTCTCACACCAAACACCTGATCAACGCATCCCTCCCTCTCCTAAAGCCACACTGCTCATCACCAATCACTCCCTCTGTACCCTCTCTAACTCTCATAATTAACACTCTACCATACACCTTACCTACAACACTCAACAGACTTATACCCCTAAAGCTAGTACATTCATACTTATCACCCTTGCCTTTATACAACGGGACCACACAAGCACTTGCCCAGTCAATTGGCACCATACCTTTCTCAAAGCACACATTCAACAATCTTACTAACCAGTCAACAATAGTCACTCCACCACCCTTCAGGCATTCCACAGCACACCCATCCATACCTGCAGCTTTCCCTGTTTTTGTCTCCTTTATTGCCTTCTCCACTTCCTCCTTCGTGATCAAAGAGTCATTTAACTCTCCCAACACATTTATTCCTTGCACCCTTCCATCCGCCACAATCTCAGCCACCCTTTCCTCCTCTACATTTAACAATCTTTCAAAATACTCTGCCCATCTCTTCCTTACTACATCGATTTCAATTAACATCCTTCCATCCTCTGATTTTACTCGTTCTTCCTTCCCAGACTCTCCCTTTCGCACCCTTTTCACCTCCTTCCAAAAAATTTTCTTATTCTGTTGAAAATTCTCTGTCAGCCGCCTACCCCACCTCTCATCTGCTGCCACTTTAGCATCATGCACAGCCCTTCTCGCTCTATTCCTCTTTTCCTTATACCTTTCATATGACATCTCATCCTTCCTCTGAGGCCACACTTCATATGCACGTCTCTTCTCAGCCACAGCCATACTTACTTCCTCGCACCACCATTCACTTCCTTTTCTTACACCACCACCCACACGTCTCACACCACACACCTCTTCTGCATGCCCCACCACAGCACTCTTAAACAACTGCCATTCCTCCTCAACGCTGCCATTTAACCGATTTTTCAATGCGTTCCACTCATCTTTCAATTTCTCCTGATACTCTATCTTTTTCTCTCTTTTATCCAACTCACTCACTTTCAAAACCTCCCTGCCACACCTAACCCTCCTAGCTCTCACCCATCTCTTACCTACTCTTAACTTTCCCTCCACCAGGTAGTGGTCAGACATACCTCCACCCTCCCCTCTCAGAACTCTCACATCCAACAATCTTCCTATTACATTCCTAGACACAACCACATAGTCCATCAAAGCTCTATCAACAACCCTTCCACCCTCCTGTCTCATCCATGTATACTTATAAATATCTTTCTTCTCAAACAGCGTATTCCCAATCACCATCTCTCGCTCAACACACATCTCTATCATTTGTTCCATATTTTCATTTCTTCCAGGCACACCATATATATATTTATATATATATATATATATATATATATATATATATATATATATATATATATATATATATATATATATATATATATATATATATATATATATATGTTACGGAACAGAGAGAGATAATGAACACTTTAAGTGAGAATACAAAAAATCACTACTGTCCCATAAAGTTCCACGTTCAAAACAAAAGAGTTAGGTAAAATTACAAGTTAAAGTTTAATGCTCAAACTAACAACTAAACATTCAGGACTCATAAGGATAATGTAATGGCAAAAAACACGTTAAATATATGGTTAACTGCAATAACCTCTATTAACACGAAATTAGCAAGTGTAAATTTATCTAAGTCGGCCCTGATAAAATGAGAAAACCGGCTAATGCTCAGTGAATGCAAGATATATCATTACAGATACAAAATATTATTAATAATGGCTGACACCCAAAACACATGAATCACAAAAACCTTACTAGGCCTAAGAATTAACACCTTATGCTACACAGTACAAGAAAAAATGCAATAACAGTTATACTCAAATTACACAGCTGCTAGATGGTTGGAGACTTCCTGAGCACTCACAATAATAACTGTACAGGGGAGGACAGAGATGTGAACACAATGAGGAGTAGATCTAAGTGGCAATTAATGTAGAGACTGAGCTCATTATATAGGGGCCAGCAGAGCTTGATACAACTTGCAAGAAGGACGCGCAAATGAAGCCATAGGGACAAAGAGTTGACAATCCTACTCTGAACAACAGTAAGGACGACTTACTCCACTATAATGGTAGAAGGGGGGGACTGAGGCAGAACACGCTCGTGATCAAACATGCAGCATACTGTGCGTTAAAATTACACAAAGGATGATGAAATCATAGGCTATGTAACACCTCCCCACAAAGAAAAAGAAATTTACAAAGGAAATTTCTTATTACTTTAAAACAATCTGTCTAAAGTATAGATAAGCAATCTGCAATAACATTTTCTTTCCCCTTGACATGTTGTATGTCTAATGAATACTCCTGAAGAAGTAGACTCCATCTTGTCAATCTCTGATTTTTATCTTTAAACTTACTAAGGAATTTCAGTGGGTTATGATCGGTATAAATGACTATGGGGTCAAAACCAGAACACAAATAAAATGAAAAATGCTGTAAACCCAAAATCAAGGCCAAAAACTCTTTCTCAACAGTTGAGTAGTTCTTTTGAGGTGGAGTGAACTTCTTACTGTAATAAGATACAGGATGTTCAATACCCTGATAATCCTCTTGCAGCAAAACAGCCCCAGCTCCTGTATCACTTGCATCAACAGCCATCTTAAAAGGCTTAGCAAAATTTGGAGTAGCGAGCACTGGCTGACTTAATAGGATAGCTTTAAGTTTGCTGAAAGAGGATTCACAGTTATTGGTCCAGACAAATTTAACTCCCTTTTTCAGTAGGTCTGTAAGTGGTGATACAAGAATAGAAAAGTTAAGAACAAATCTCCTGTAATAACCTACATTCCCAAAATTCCTTGTAGCTCTTTCCTACTTTTAGGTCTGGGAAGATCACTTATAACCTGAACTTTAGCTACTGGTGGTGCAACATGTCCATCACCAATTACGCACCCAAGGTACTGAATTTTAGCTTGACCAAACTCACACTTTGATAAATTAGCTACAAGATTAGCCTGAACCAAACGCTCAAGAAATTTACTGACATGGCATAGGTGATCTTTCCAGTTGTCACTGAAGATTAATACATCATCAATATAAACAACACACCCTGCCAAACCCTCTGTTACAACATTCATGAGCTTCTGAAATGTGGCTGGTGCATTCTTCATACCGAATGGCATTACAGAACATGCAAAAGTCTTTCCTAGTGTTACAAAACATGAGATCTCCCTAGCACGTTCAGTCATAGGTACTTGCCAGTATCCCTTTAACAAATCAAACTTACTTATGTACCTAGCCTTTCCGATCTTGTCTATGCAATCTTCCACGCGAGGGAGAGGGTAAGTGTCTGTTTTGGTTATCTGATTAACACGTCTGTAGTCGATGCAAAGCCGCTTTGACCCACCTGGCTTAGGGACTAGAGTGACAGGAGAACTCCACTCGCTCTGACAGGGCTCAATCATCTTGTGGTCCAACAGGTAGCCAAGCTCCTTCTCGATGAGAGGAACTTTCACTGGGTTCACACGGTAAGGAGGCAGTTTAATTGGCTTTGCGTCTCCAACATCGACATCATGCATCAACACAGTGGTTCTTCCTGGAGTGGCACGGAACACTTGCGGGTACTCCTGCAGTAATGCCGAAAACTCCTGCCTTTCCTTGGGAGGTAGATGAGAAAGCTTAGTCTGGAGATCATTCATGATATCAGGATTCTTCCCCAAACTATCACTCAGGCTCATGCTGCATGGGAGAGCTTCACTTGCAGACTTGGGTGGAACAGCTACAGTGCAGACTGGATTATTTTCGTCCCGCCTGTGATATAACTTTAGCATGTTGATGTGACATAATTGCTTGTTCTTTCTACGATCTGGTGTGGCGATGACATAGTTGACATCACTGAGTTTCTTCTCCACGAAATAAGGACCACTAAACTTGGCTTGAAGAGGTTGCCCATGAACTGGTAGGAGAATCAAAACCTGATCTGGCTGAAAGTGGCGTAACCTGGACTTCTTATCATACCAAGTCTTCACCTTCTCCTGAGCAGCTCCTAAATTCTCTCTCGCCAGCTGTAAAGCAGTGGACAGCCGTTCTTTGAACTTCATCACATACTCCAGCAGGTTGACGTCATCTTCCTCCGACATCCAGCATTCCTTGAGTAACTTAAGGGGTCCTCTTACTTCATGGCCAAACAGTAGTTCAAAAGGTGAGAAACCCAGTGATTCATTTGGAGATTCTCTTGCAGCAAACACAATGAATGGAAGACCTTTATCCCAGTCTTTCTGATGTTCCAAACAGTATTTCTTGAGCATCGATTTGAGTGTTTGATGATATCTCTCCAACGCTCCTTGGGTCTGGGGATGGTAAGCTGAAGACGTGATCTGGGTGATGCCCAACTCTTTCAGAGACTGCTTGAAAACGTTTGACATGAAATTACTTCCCCGTTCTGACTGTACTTCCTTGGGCAGACCAAACTTTGTGAAGAACCCCAGCATTTCCTTAACCACGTTCTTTGCTGAGATATTTCTAAGTGGAATGGCTTCAGGATAACGAGTAGCCATATCAATCAGGGTCAACACATAAGAAAATCCTGAAGAAGTCTTGGGAAGAGAGCCCACAATATCCACCAACACACGGGTGAATGGCGCCTCAAAAGGAGGAATGGGAACTAGAGGTGCAACCTTTTCGGTCTGATTACACTTCCCCACAACTTGACAGGTGTGACAAGACTTACAATAACAGGAAACATCCCTGAAGATACCTGGCCAGTAGAAGTGTTTCTAAATGCGTGCCACAGTCTTCCTCACTCCAAGGTGTCCTGCCAAACTGGAATCATGAGCCAGTCTAATGATATCCTGCCTACAAACACGAGGGATGACAACTTGATGTACAACCTCCCATTCACAGTCAGCTGATGCTGTTGGGGGTCTCCACTTCCTCATAAGTACTCCTGACTTTATATAATAACAAGTAGAAGCACCAGCTGACTCTTCCTCACTGCAAGCAGAGTTAGCTAGACCTTTCAACTCAGGGTCAGCAACATGCAACTCAACCAACTTTTGACGAGACAAATTATCAACACTACGGGGTACTGCCTCATCTGGTGAGTGGTCCAAATTAGCAAGAAAAGTGTCAGCTAGGATAACATCATCATCATCATTATCCTCTAAATCACCAGTAACTTTAGACTTAGCCCTAGTGACAGCACATGCAGAGAACACACCAGGGACATCACAATCCTGGGTCGCAGCCACTGGTTCACTAGACAACTGAGGAGCTGGACACACTTGACTTCCACCAATATCTTTTCCAAGTAAGAAAGTTACACCTGACATTGGGAGTGTCTCAACCAACCCAACCATAACGGAACCATTAACAAAACCAGACTCTAAATTCACTCTGCACAAAGGGACAGAGAAGTAATTATTCCCTACACCTTGTAAGATTACAGTTTCATCAGAGGAATTAACATTAGAGCCTAGAACACTGGTCAGCATAAGGGATTGGCAAGCACCTGTATCACGATATATTTTAACTGATTTCCTGTCATTACTGTCCAGAGGACTGACAAAACCTTCAGACAGGAAATTAGCACATGAACTCTTGAGAGTGTCACCCACGTTACTGCTCAAAAGTGGAGCTCCATCATGAGAATTTAAGTTACCCCTCAAAGCAGGTTCAGTTAACTCAGTTAAAGAATTCTGGGAACTCTCAAGAGTGGACACTAGACCAATTGACTGAATATTTAAAGACTCCTTTTTGTTCACATCACGCTGTCTCCTGAAACATTTCTCCGTAGTATGACCAAGCTTACTACAATAAGTACATTTACTTTTCTGAAATCTAGAGGTGGAGCTGGTATTTACTTCCTGAGAAACATCATCTTTATTCTCTTTCCTGTTACCTGTACTCTGAGTAGAGGCAACGTACTTACTCTCAGCTTTCCCTTTTTCTTTAGAATATCTCTTGTGAGTGAGAACATATTCATCAGCTAAAACTGCAGCATCAGACAAATTATCTATTTTTTTCTCATCAAGATATAGGCTTACATCTTTATAAATACACCTCTTGAAGTCCTACAGCAAAATCATCTGCTTAAATTTACCAAAATCAGAATCCACATTCTTAGAATTTAACCACTGCACTAACAGATCTTCTTTGATTTTTGCATACTCAACATGGGATTGCTTATCTTGCTTATAAGTTGTCCTAAATTTTACTCTATAGGCTTCGGGAACAAGCTCATAGGCCTTAAGAATCAAGCTCTTAACTACATCATAATTATCAGATTGATCCTGAGGCAAAGATGCATAAGTTACTTGAGCTTTACCGGTGAGAACAGTTTGAAGGAGTACTGGCCAATACTCTTTGGGCCAATTAAAACCTGTAGCTACCCTCTCAAACAACTGAAAATACTTTGTTAAATCAGATTCATTAAAAGGAGGGACAAGTTTAACATTTTTAGCCACATCAAAATCAACAGAGCTAGATGATCCAGTTCCATCTTGTTTCATGCAATACTCATGGTCTGCCTGAATCCTAACAATTTCAACTCGTGCCTCAGCCTCCTTAGCACGAGCCTGAAACTCAGCCTCCTTAGCATGAGCCTGAAACTCAGCCTCCTTAGTATGAAACTCCGCCTCCTTAGCCTGAGACTCAGCCTCCTTAGCATGAAACTCCGCCTCCTTAGCCTGAGACTCAGCCTCCTAAGCACGTGCTTGAAATTCAGTTTCCTTCACACGAACCTCCTGCAGGGCTAGCTGTAACTTAGCTAATTCAATCTGCGTTTGCTCATTTGGAGGAGTTACATTAAACAAGCTTTTATTAATCATGCCAACAATTTGATCTTTAGAATGATGAGAGTGAACAGCAATTCCTAATTGTTGAGCAACAAACTTAAGTTCATTCTTTGTTCTGTTTTCTACATCACACACTGTTTGCACATTTGACAAAAAATCTTTGGCTTCATCAAGCGTAGTAATAGCAGACATCATGAATAAATCACAGTCACAAAATATCGAGCAATATCTTTATGATAATATCCTGAATATCCTGATAAGAGGTCGCCAAATTTATGTTACGGAACAGAGAAAGATAATGTACACTTTAAGTGAGAATACTAAAAATCACTACTGTCCCGTAAAGTTCCAGGTTCAAAACAAAAGAGTTAGGTAAAATTACAAGTTAAAGTTTAATGCTCAAACTAACAACAAAACATTCAGGACTCATAAGGATAATGTAATGGCAAAAAACAGGTTAAATATATGGTTAACTGCAATAGCCTCTATTAACACGAAATTAGCAAGAGTAAATTTATCTAAGTCAGCCCTGATAAAATGAAAATACACTGGGTAATGCTCAGTTAGTGCAAGATAAATTATTACAGATACAAACTATTATTAATGATGGCTGACAAAAAGAACCCCACATGAACTACAAAAACCTCACTAGGCCTACAAATTAACAACCCATGGTATACAGTACAAGAACAAAATGCAATAACACTTATACTCAAATTACACAGCTGCTAGATGGTTGGAGACTTCCTGAGCACTCACAATAATAACTGTACAGAGGAGGACAGAGATGTGAACAAAATGAGGAGTAGATCTAAGTGGCAATTAATGTAGAGACTGAGCTCATTATATAGGGGCCAGCAGAGCTTGATACAACTTGCAAGAAGGACGCGCAAATGAAGCCATGGGGACAAAGAGTTGACAATCCTACTCTGAACAACAGAAAGGACGACTTACTCCACTATAACGGTAGAAGGGGGGGACTGAGGCAGAACACGCTCGTGATCAAACATGCAGCATACTGTTCGTTAAAATTACACAAAGGATGATGAAATCATAGGCTATGTTACAATATATATATATATATATATATATATATATATATATATATATATATATATATATATATATATATATAAAATGTGTGTGTGTGTGTGTGTGTGTGTGTGTGTGTGTGTGTGTGTGTGTGTGTGTGTGTGCCTAAGGTATTTTAATGCCATCATTATTTTAAGGCAGTAAGTACAGCAGTTATATTAGCCGTGAGACTGCACTTCAAGATAACTATGGATAAATTGTAAAACATCAGTGTATTTTCATCAATGAGAACCAATTCGATTTCGATGCAGTAGGGTAAAAAAAAAATACAAAGCTAGTTAATGTGATATGCAAGAAAGAATTGGGACACTTAACATTCGAGTGACTGAGGGACCGGTCCCTTCTGTTGTAGGCCTTGTATTCCCGTCAGCCATGCAGTGTAATGTATATATCTTACTCATTTATATCTGTACATTTCAAGTTATTTTTGTTCTTTACCACATATATGCAAGCTGTGCTGAAACTTAATGAACCTGATACCATGTAAGAAAATAGCAAAATATAGTATGACAAATAAACTGTTGGATATGAGTAGCCTCCTAAGGCCACGTAACTACGACGTAAAGGTGTCCGAAGATATCAGCCACGCCCCAATACCTTAACATAACTTCTGACGCACGCCCTGACAGTAGAGCAGGTTTAACTTTTCTCCAGTGTCACTGGGTATAATCTGTAATATGGGATGCAAACTAATCCCACCTAACAACTGCAGGTGCTCCATATGCAGGATAGTCTGTATATTCCACTCTTATTCCACTTTACTGGATGATTTTTTGTGTGTTGCGGTGACTGCTCAGACAGCGTTATGAATGTGTGTCCTGCATCAACTAGTAATTTCCTACTTCCTTTGACAAACCCACGCCCACACCAGCAGACTGAGCTGTCCCCATACCACATGATACTATACATAAAAAAAGAAAAAGTTTGTAGTGGTGTGCTATTTCTGGGCCACCCAATATAAAGGTCAAAATAAATAAGTAAATAAATAAAGTGGGGGTTGCTTACACCTTGGTGCATCCTGTTTTGATAATAGAACCGTAAGAATCTCATATATTTAGCCTCCCACAAAGCTCCTACCTCGCCCTTCACCCCTTCTTCCCCCCCCCCCCCCCGTAAATGAATTAGGTCCGTTTTTTGTTGGCCAGGGATCGAGCCCCGGGTCAAAAGCTTGTTACTGGCCGCCCGCTACTTCGCCAAGACCAGACCCTGCCAGCCTCCTTCACCCTCGCGTATTTTGGCAGGGATATTTCTCTCTCTCTCTCTCTCTCTCTCTCTCTCTCTCTCTCTCTCTCTCACTTGGACTGAGCCCACCTGGGTTAATGCGCCTTTCCGTCTCTTCTTCGTTTCCTTCAGAATTATGCAAAATTTTCTGGTCATTTTCATTCCTTAGTTACTTATTTATCTCATCTGTCATTACTTTTCTCTTAATATTTTCCCATTTTCACATTCGAGATTATTTTCCGTACTTTTCAGTTCTCACTTTTTCCTTCTTTGCCAAACTATATATATATATATATATATATATATATATATATATATAATTTAGTTTTACGCCAGGCATCCCCGAAAGGCTAAGGCGTTGTCCCTGGGTAAAGGACTTTTGGACTGAAGCGTGTAGCATTTTATGACCGGATGCCCTTCCTGATGTCTACCAATGACCCTTGGGTGGATTCGATCCTCCGACCCTTCGGTCAGAGCGAAGGCTCTAACCCACTGAGCCACGGCTGCTATATATATATATATCTATATATATATATATATCTATATATATATATATATATATCTATATCTATATATATATATATATATATATATATATATATATATATATATATATATATATATATATATATAACTGCTGCTCTCTTCCATTTATTCATGTACTATTATTTATTTCTAGCTTGGTTATCTGGAAGTGGTTGTTTTTTTTATTTTTTCTCATCGACTCTTTCCTCTGACCTTTACTACGGAAGGTCTAGTGCAGGGGTCGCCAGCCCAGTGGCCGTCAAATGGCCTTTTCTTGAAGACTGGTAGGAAAATTATGCCGGTGAAGCCACAGTACAAAACTTTAGAAACGTAAAGCACAAAATATTATAGAACACTTCCCCACATGCCCAAAAGAAGACAAACAAGTACAGTGAACAGTATCAAGGGTAATAATTCTAATGATAATGATCAGGCAAGTAGTAGTAATACAAGAATAGTATAGACAATTCAAAGATTACATACATTCAGTACGGGTGGCTGAAAATGACACTTTCCAAATATTTAATGGTGCATAACGTTAAGCACATCCTGGCAGTTCTATGTCATTACATTACTCATTATAATAATTTGTTAAAGGCTTGAATGGGATATATTTTTACATATTTTCTAATGAAGTTTCACCATTGTTTAAAACTAAAACTGGGAGCCTCACAAGTCATATGAAAAAGCCGCACGTTGCGTATATCTCAAATGTTAACAAGAGTATGGTAAATAAGCACTACACTGCGGAGAAGCTAATTAAAAACATTTCTCATCTTTTCAGCACAAGAGAACTTTCCTATGATGGCAGCATAACAGAAATATAAACTAAAACAGTGTTCAGTATAATTGTCGGGCCCTCCAAAAGGCACGACTGAATTACACAGAAATATTAATTTCGTTGAGTTTCATGTCATTGATTGGGTGAGATTAGGGAAAGGAAAGAGTGAAGGCAAGAAGCAGTTACTATCTCCCCACTCAGTTCTAAAATCAAACTGTGTGTGTGTGTGTGTGTGTGTGTGTGTGTGTGTGTGTGTGTGTGTGTGTGTGTGTGTGTGAGAGAGAGAGAGAGAGAGAGAGAGAGAGAGAGAGAGAGAGAGAGAGATGCGTGGCCTGCTGTGTGATACCAGAGGTCTACAAGCTGAAAAATTATTGGAATTTGTGTTCATTTACTTGCTTTTTTTAGTCGTACTTTTTGTGACATATTACAACGAGTCTTTAGAGCCTGTGTTCTGTATATCTGGTGGCTCTAAACGCGATGTTCCCATGAGAGATCTAGTATTACACAGTACGACGACGTACAGTAGACTGCATTGGTGGTGTGGCATGGCGCTGGCTAACATAGGCTAAAACAAGTGACACGCCCCTGGTTAACTTGAGTGACTCAGAGACAGAGCCATTCATAGGTCGGAAGGCAATCGTAGTGAAGTTGTATACTCGTTTCACCAAACTAAATTTGATTTTTTTTCTGATACTTAAGCATATCCTAATATTTTTTTGTGTGCTTGTATTTCATTCTAAGATTATTTACGGAGATATTTCATCCATTGCTTCTAAAGTCATTCAAGTTTACTATTGATAGATAATATCTTCCTCTTATTTTTATCCAAAGGGAATTTTACAATTATAGTCTCTCTTGCTCTCCTTTTTTTTTTTTCCTTTTTCAACTATTATTATGTATAAGTACAGTATTCTCTTTCTTAACCCCAATTCATTCCATGATTTATTATAAAAAAATTCTTCCCCTTTTGCAGTACTGTTTCCAAGAACTGTTTCACCAAGATGAGCTTTACCAGTGTTCATTATCTTGCTTCTTTTTTCCCCAAGATTACTTTTCCACCTTTTCTCCCGACCCTCATAACTATTCAAGTCTTGCCCAACGAGGTATCATTACGCTCTTGTCCTTAATTTTCTCGACAAACTAGCGCTATTCCTTTCTCGGGGCCATATAATTTATTTCTATTTTCCATACTGTCATTTTCTTATATAATTACCAGCTATTTCCTTCATTATCTTACCCTCCTTATATTTTTTCATTACTTTCACCTCTAATCTCCCAATCTCCTCAACTGCTCAACTACATTTATTATCCCTCATTTTCCCACCTAACTCTCCCTCATTATTTTCATTCAGGCATCGTTCTGTTTTCCCTTAGCTATTTTCACTTCCCCCTGTCACCTTCTCCTACTTTTCTCCCCCTACCACCCTCTGTCCCTGCCACTTACCCCTGACACTTCACCCTGTCACCTTCCTGTACCCTTCTTCCCCTGCCACCCACATCTCTTACTCTTCATTCTTCTACTGCATTCCTTTACCCTCCCTTCCTTGCCACCATCGCCAACATTCTCTACCCCCACCATCTTCTCCTGCCCTCCTCCACCTTCTTCACCCTCTCACCTTCCCCAACACTCACTTCCCCCATCACACTCCCTAGCCTCTATTTACCCTGCCACCTTCCCCTACCCTTTCTTCCCTCGTCCCGTTTTCCTCTGTCATCTTTCCTTACCCTTTTCTTCCCCTGTTACCCTCCTCTACCTTCCACTGCGAGAGTATTTCATCCAAGTATACAAAATTTTCATAGGACAAGATAGTATGACTGCAGAAAAATGCTTCACTGTAGAACGGTCGACCAGACTGAAGGTAATAGTTTTAAAATTGCTGGGAAATATTTTCAGCCACAAGAAGCTAAGCATTTCTCCTTCAACATAAATGCGACAAATGGACCAAACTGCCGGCTTCGGTTAGAGGGGCTGGTGTGTGTGTGTGTGTGTGTGTGTGTGTGTGCTTGGGGGGAGTAAGCCTTCTTGCTCTGCTATCCTTGTCTTTTATTCATAGACTAGATACCTATGTTAAACCTACCCTATGAGAAGCAACCTTGAAAGGATCGATAAGTCTCTTGAAGTTTGCATTCCATTGTACTCCATTATAAACAGTTTCTTCTTCCCCTACACACCTTACTCTTCCCTTCCCCTACCATTTTCAACTCCTTCTCCTCCCTCTCTCCCCCCGTTTCCCCAAACCCCCGTCGTTTGATCCCGTTCCCACACCCTCACCTTCCCCAAACCCTCTCTTCGACCTCCCCACACACTCCTCCCCGTCTTTTCTTCACCCTGGCCCTGCCCCACACTTCCTCTCACAAACCCCATCCTGCCCCGACCAACTCCGATTCCACACACACACACACACACACACACACACACACACACACGCAAGCATGCAAGCACACACACATTCCCTCCTGTACCTTCCCCGTCAAGCCTTGTCTTTCCTCCCAGTCAACTTTCCCTTGACTACTTTACCCCGTTCCGCCTCACCCCGCCCCGCCCCACCGTTCTGCTCACCTGCCGCTCGCCCCTCTCGACCCCACCCCGTCCCTCCTTATCTCCATGTCGCCCCTCTCTGCCCAGCCCCGCCCCTCCTCTTCTTGGCTCCACTTCGCCCCGCCTCGTTTAATCGGCTTTCATACGCCCCGCCCCACCCCACCCCTCCCCACCTCACTACCCTCGGCTCCCACTCGACCCACCCCACCCCGCCCCGCCCCGCCCCGCCCCGCCGGCCAGCAAGACGTCTCGTGGACCTGGTCTATAATCCTCGCCTAATTTTCCCGGCGATCGATGGTGGCCGCCCCTTAATTTATATGGCTCTTTGGGGATCTGCCTCAGTGCCCCCTGCCTTACCCCGCCTTACCCTCATTCCTTGCCTCACTCTCATTCCCTGTCTCGCCCCTTGCCTCGTCCCCTGCTTCACCCTTATACCCTGCCTCAGTGCCCCCTGCCTTACCCTCTCTCACTCTCATTCCCTGCCTCACCCCTTGCCTCACCTTCATAATCTGCCTCACCTCTTGCCTCACCCTCATTCTCTGCCCCTCCCCCTGCCACACGCCCGTCTCACCCTCATTCTCTTCCTCAACTTCATTCCCTGTCTCGCTCCTTGTCTTACCTTCATTCACTGCCTTACCTTCTGCCTTACCCTCATTCTCTGCCTTAACCTATCTCATCCCCTGTCATATCCTCAGTTCCTGCCTCACTTCCTGCCTTACTCTCATACCTTACTCGTCTCAAATCCTCTTGTTTAGCCTGTTTTCCCACACTCCTGCCTCTCTCTGATACTCTTCTGCCTTACCTCGATACTCTTAGTTTTCCTCTACCTTACTCTGGCACTTTCTTGCCTCATACTCTCCTGCCTCACTCCCTGCCTCACCCTCATACACTCCCTGCCTCACCCTCATACACTCCCTGCCTCACCCTCATACACCCCCTGCGTTACCCTCATATACTCCCTGCCTCACCTTCCTACACCCCCTGCTTCACTCTGCCTCATCTTGCTACATCCCCTGCCTCTCCCTGCCCTACCTTGAGACACCCCATGTTTTCTTTTTGTCTGCTCCCCCTGCCTGGCCTTGTCTTACTAATGCTTCCTTATACTAGACAGGAAGTGCCTTGTTTTCCTCCCTCTGTCTCAGTCTCTGCCTCTTACTTCAACATAAATCCTCCCTCGCTCTCTGATGCACTCCTTTCACCCTCCTACACATCTCTGCCTCACCCTTCAACATTACCTTTACGCACACCAAGACACATATCATATACTACTACCTCACTCCGGCACAGTTTCCTATTTCACCTTTCCTTCTGTTCTTGCCTCACACAGTTTCCTTTCCCAACCTCCTCTATATACACATCTGCCTGATCTGCCTATCCCTGCTTCACATCTCAGCTTCCCCTGCTTCCCTTTTTGCCTCTCCTTCCTTTCTCAGCATCACACCCCTGCATACCATTCTGTGCCCCATATATCCTCTTGCCACGGTACTGTGCATCACATCTCTACCTCATTCTAACTTTTATAATCCAACATATCCATTCTTTCCTTTGCCACACACCCCTACCTCATTGTTCTCCCTCCATGCCCTGCATGCTGCCCATCCTGCCTCACATCTTAAGCATTTACACATCCTCACATCTTTACCACTAAATATGACTCCCCCTCTTTCCCTAATGCCTTCCCCTGCCTCACGACTCCACAGCCACTACTACACACCACAAACATTACTGCCTGAACCCCTTGTTTTCCCCTGTTTTACGCCACCACCCCTGCCTTATACCTCTACCACTCGTGCCTTACACCTCTACCACCCCTGCCTTACACCTCTACCATATATCCTGCCTGACACCTCTTTCCTGCCTCCCCTTGCCTTACCCTCGCCCCACATCTTGAGCACTCACTCTAAATCCCCTTGATTCTCTCCTTCTTCTTCCCCTACCCCACACATTTGTCACTCATCCACTGACCCCTGCCTCATCCTTGCCTCTCCACCACCTGCCTCTACTTATCACCTCTGCCTCCTCCTGCCTCACACCCCTGCTTACCTCCCCTTTTCTCACAACCCTGCTAACCTCTCCCTGCCTCACACTCCTGCTTATCTTCCCCTGCCACACACTCTTGCATACCGTCCCCCTGCCTCACACCCCTGCTTACCTTCCCTGCCTTACACCCCTGCTTACCTACTCTGCTTTACAACTTTACTTACCTTCCCTCTGCCATACACCTCTGCTTATCTCCCCTGCCTCACACTCCTGCTCACCTTTCCCCTGTCTTACACCCCTGCTTATCTTCTCCCTGCCTCACACCTCTGCTTACCTACTCTGCTTCACACCCCTGCTTACCTTCCCCCTGTCTTACACCCCTGCTTACCTTTCCCCTGCTTCACACCTCTGCTTCTCTCCCCTGCCTCACATTCCTGCTAACCTTCCCTTGTATCCTTCTGCTTACCTCCCCCTCTCCCACATCCCTGCCTTACAACGCTGTCTGCCTTCCTCTGCCTCACACCGCTGCTTGCCTCCCCTCTTTGTTTACCTCACCCCTGCCTCACAACACTGCTTACCTCCTCCTTCTGCTGACATCACCCCTACCTCACATCCCTGCTTACCTTTCCCCTGCTCACACCCCTGCTTACCTTCCCATTGTGCTTACTTCACTCTTGCCTCACACCCTTGACTCTTATCCCTGTTTACCTCTCCTCTGCCTAACCCCCCCCCTCCTCAGACTCTTACTTACTTAACTCTGCCTCACACCCCTGGTTACCTCCTTTTTTGCCTCACACCCTTACTTCCCTCTGCCTCACACCCCTGCTTTCCTCCCCCTTGCCTCATACCCTTACTTCCCTCTGTCTCACACCCCTGCCTACCTCCTCCACCCCTGCCTCCCCACCCACCCCCTGTCTGCCCCAGCGAACTGCAGGCCTCGGGAACAAAAAACGTCTCCTGATACACTGTGGCACTTACCTTGCTCGCTCGGGCGCCAGGGGGGAGGGGGGGCGAAGGACCCCAGTTGTCTTGTCTGCCAGGCCGGGGGGAAGAGCGAGAGGAAGGAAGAGGAAGGAAGAGAAAGAGGGGAATAGAAGAGGAAGGAAGAGAAAGAGGGGAATAGAAGAGGAAGGAAGAGAAAGAGGGGAATAGAAGAGGAAGACAAGGAAACGATATGGGGGTAAAGACGGGAAGGAAGAGTAGAGAGAATAACTGGAAAGGGGGAAAGGTGAATCGAAGAGAGGAAAGGTAAAAGGAGGAAAAGGAAAAAAACAAATGGTTAAGTTGGGGAAGAGGGAAGGAAAGACAAACTGCAATAAGGAAGATGTAGAAATATAGGAGAAAAAGTAGATGGAGGAGAAGGCGTGAGGAAACTGAAGAAGAGGAGAAGTCAGGAAGACCAACAGAGGGATAAACAAAGGGGAAGATGAAGTGAAAGAGAACACGAACAACTAAAAGATGAGGGAAGAAAAGCAATGCGGGTGAGGTAGAGAGGATAAAGAGAAAAAGGAGGGAAATGACAGAGGAATGGGAAGAAGAGCAGGAAAAAAGTGAGGAAGAGAAGTAAGACAAAGAGTACAGGGAAATCTTGAAAAGGCGAAGATAAAAAAGAAAGAAAGAAAGAAAGAAGACACTGGGAAAGGATGTAATGGAGACAGGAATAGAGAGAAGTGTGTCTTCAAGGTAAAAAAAAAGGTGGAAGGAAGGAAAGGGGCAGGTGAAAGGAAGAACCTGATAGAGAAGAGAAAGGAAGGAAGGACGGAGAAGACAGGAAGGAAGATATTGTAAAGGAGGAGGAAAAAGATAATGAGGTAACCAAAGTCGATACAAGGGTAAAAGAAGGAAACGAAGGAAAAAGGAAAACGTGAGGAAGGCAACAGTGCAAGAAGATGCAAAGAGGGGAAGACTAATGAAGGAAGATGGTGAGGACAGAAGTGAAGAGGAGGGAAAGGGAAGGAGGAAGTGAACAGGACGGGCAGTAGGCTAACCTGAAAAAAAGAAAATGGCCGTGATTAATGGAAGAAAATATTATCAACTCCTGCCTCTCCTCTTCCATCTCCTTTCTATCCTTTATTCCCATAGCCCTTATTTCCCCCTCTCCCTTCCTCCTCCCTTTTTCTCTCCCCTCCCCACTTTCTTTCTCATTCCTCCACTTTTCCCAACATTTTCTCTCTCTCCTTTCTCATTTTCTCATTCTCCCTCTTTCTCTCTATTACTTGTCTCATTCCATCTCCTCTTCCTCCCCTTTGTCCCCCTCCTCTCTCTCTTAACTAAACTCTCTTCCTCTCTCACCCTCAACTCTTTCCCTTTATCTATTTCCTTTTCTTCCTCCTCCCTCCCTTCACTTCCCTCTCTCCTTCTTCTTTCTCCACCTTCCCTCTTCTAACTTTGCCATCCTTATCACTGGCTCATAGATAGTTATAGTGTATTGTCTAAAAGCGGTCTCAAATGTATCAGTGGGCTTCCTGCTGTTTGCTTTCCTTTGTACTCATTTGTATTTACCCTCCCCTTCTTCTTTTCGATCCCTCCCCCCTTCCTTCCCCACATCCATCTTCTCCAACCATCTTCTTCGCCTTTCGTCTTTCCTTCCTCTCCTTCAGCTTCCTCGTCCCTTTCTTCATTCCTCTTCCTTAATCTCCTTCCCCCTTCTCCCTTTTTCTCCCCTTCTCCCTCCTCTTCCCTTCCTCTCCCATCCTCACCTTTCCTCCCCATCTCCAACTCTTTCCCTTTTCTCCCTTCCCTTCCCCTTCCTCTCCTTCCCTTCCAACCTCCTTCTTCCTCCTCTCACCTCCTGTTCTGTCCATTTCTCCTCTTTCCCTACTCCCATTCCCCCTCCCCTCCCCTCATCTCTCTTCTCTAATCTCCTTCTCTCCCTGTTTCTCCACGCTTCCCCTCCTCAAATTCCCCTTTAATGTCTTTCCCTTTCTCCCCTTCCTTCCCTCACTCTCTCATATTTCCTTCCATCCCTTCTCTTTTTCGTTACCTCTTCCCCTACCCTTTCATTCTCCTTTTTCTTCCTTCTCCCTCCTTCTCATCCTTTTCTCTTTCCTTCTTCCTTTCTCCTGCCTCTCCTTTTCTCCCACTTGACCTTCCTCCTTCTCTTCCTTTCCTCCCTTCCACCTCCTCTCCTCCCCCAACTTTCTCTCCCCTTTCTCTCCCTCCCCCTCCCCCTGTCCCCATTTGTCATAGTTACTCCCTCTATCTGACTCTCAGGTAAGGATGGTTGGTAGGTAGGTAGGTAGGTAGGTAGGTAGGCATAGACTGAATTGTAAGTAGTTGAGTAGGTGCGTGAGGCCGTAGGTAGGTAGGTAGGAATGCAGGAGGATGGGTTTATGTTCTGGTGTAAGTAGTAAGTAGATAACAAGGTAGGTAGGTTTTGGTATAAATATGTGATTAGGTGGGTGGGATATTGTGTAAGTGGGCAAGAGGCAGGATGCAGTAAAAGCCAGATTATTTTGTAAGTTAATAGTTTGTGTGTGTGTAATTCACCGGGTCGGTCAGGATCACTTGATGGTCGTGATCGTCAGCTTTTACCCTCCCGGAAGGGAGCTGAGAGCTCATATAGTCCGATTTAAGGGCAAGGCTGTGACCTTCACACACGCACACACCCGTCCCCTTGCTCAAGGGGGACAGTAACCACCCACTTCGTCAGTGAAACTTTTCGCAACCTGAGCGAGGCGCGAACTCCCGTCCACCAGTTGGCAAGCGGGAACGTTACCACTGCACCAGAGAGCGGTGTGTGTGTGTGTGTGTGTGTGTGTGTGTGTGTGTGTGTGTGTGTGTGTGTGTGTGTGTGTGTGTGTGTGTGTGTGTGTGTGTGTGTTATATACTGTCTGTTAGTTCAATATTTCTCATCACGTATAACAAAAGAACGTCATTTGTAATTTATTCTTGCACTTGCTCCGCCACAGTCACACTGAACGTGCGTACTGCAAAGTGAAAGACCTCCTGTTATCAACCAGCCCACCCTTTCTGACGCTAGTCATCTTTAATTTTTAATTTAGTCATTTGTTTTTATTCTTCTGCCAATCTTTCTCTTTTTTAGTAACGTGCATGCCCTCTTATACATATTATGCTGTGTGTGTGTGTATATATATATACTGTATATATATATATATATATATATATATATATATATATATATATATATATATATATATATATATATATATATATATATATATACTCCTGTTTCTAGAAGTTCTAGGGCTTTTTAAAAACATGTGGTTCGTAAAAAGGGCCGAGTTCCACTGTACCACATAATACGCTGCAGTGGTGGCGCAAGGGCCCGCCTGCGTATTTCCGTTCTGTATGGACATTCGTCTCAATACCACAGCCAGCCATCTCAGCCAAGCAGCCCGAGTGGGATAGGTTTGGCTATATTAGGTTGGGGATTGCTATAAAAAAAAAAAAAAAAAAGTAATTTTGCCTGGGAAACACATTGAACATATTTTCGAGAAGAACCTATGGTTAGTTTTGAAAGGACGGGGCAAGCATCGTTCCTGGCTGAGGCAAGGCCTAAAGATTATTCTTTAAGCCTTGGGATGAGGGTTTCCTGTGTTGAGACGAATACGCCTACATAATAGAAATATGGGACCGGCCTAGCTGAGGGGCGCCGAGATGGCTGATGTATGATAATCTGGCTTTAGTAACTCATCAACTCAGTGACAAAGGCATTTCCAGCCCCATTTGCCAAATATGTCGTCGGACCAATTGGGTTTACGCCTTTTTTTCCCTTTATTTTACTGAGGGTTATTTCTGGACATGAAGGAACCTGGGCGATAATTTAACTTAAAAAATTAATATTTTCACCTGTAATTTATGTAGGTTAAATGGCGTGCTAGCTGTAAAACAACTTTTATATGTGACAACCCAAATACAATTCTGAAATTATCACCTAAAAATCTTTTAGAATTACGTTGTTATGCATTCGTTCACGGCGAAGTTTTACTCTGGGAAAATGTATATTTATATTCTGGTTTCTGCTACCAATGTGAATAAATTACACACACACACACACACACACACACACACACACACACACACACACAGGTATGCAGACATTTTGTTACTGTCCTATAACTTAATCATAACTCATCAGTGTCTATGGGCTGGACTTGATTAGATGTCATGTCACTACCCTCTCTCTCTCTCTCTCTTTCTCTACGAACCCCAAACTAACCAAATATTATCACTCACCACGGAATAAAACACACAAACAAACACACAAGCTCAAGTTATCATGCTAATAAGAAGATTCGCTTTCCCTTCCCCTTTCGTCCCTTTCCAAATATTTTCTTACCTGGCTCCGATGTTGATCTTGAGGCGAAAAGAAAACAGAGGTCTCGTATCTTCAGGATTTTTCGGCCCATCTTTTTTTTTTCTTTTTTTTTAATAGTTTGGGCACCTTCTCAGAATTCAGATATACAACATCCTTGGAATTAAAGATGGTTGGAGTTTTGAGGGTGTGAATAGAGAGTGTGAGATGGAAGATAGACATACACAGTCGTAGATAAATAATCAGACAGACAGACAGACAAGAAGGCATATAGATCGATGGAAAGATATATAAACATACAGGAAAGAATATAGACACGTAAACTGAGACGGACGGACAAATGTAGACACACACACATATATATATATATATATATATATATATATATATATATATATATATATATATATATATATATATATATATATATATATATATATAATATATATATATATAATATATATATATATATATATATATATATATATATATATATATATATATATATATATATATATATATATATATATATATATATATATGAATGAGTGAAAGAGTGATGCAACACAATTAAAACCCTAACATGGTGTGGCAGGTTGTGTATGAATCTGGTATTTGGTTATAGACCTTTGTGTGAGAAATATTTAGAGAAGGGGAGAGAGTTGTATACAGCTTTTCTGGGCTAAGAAAGACATGTAACAGAGCTGACAAGTCGCCTTATGACAACTGTTTGTGGAAGCGAAGTTTTTATCAGCAGTGAAGAGCTTTTACCCAAAGAGAGTGAATGGTTGACGTAAAGGCAAGGCTGAGTCAGGGATGTATTACGTCTCCACGGGTGCTCAGTAGACTTCTGCATGGACTAGTGAAAAAGGTAGATACAAGGGTACAAGGAAGGGAGGCAAGTTTAAATGAGAATGGGAGAGGAGAAAACTGGGAGGTAAATCAGCTATTGTTTGCAAATGTCGCTGGTCTAGTTCCCACCTTAGTAAGTGAACTTCAGGATTTACATTCTGAGTTTGAAAGAATGTGTGAAAGCAAGCGGAAAGTTAATGCAAGAAAGAGGAAGGTGAAGAGGTGTACACCAGGGAGACGGAGCAGAACTGTGTGAGAGCAAGTGTCAATGAGCTAGGTTTGGAGGATGCACTGTGCTTTCGGTATCTGGAGGGAGAGGGACATAGCACCAGATGGAGCTCGAGGTCCTAGAATATGAGTACCGTTAAATCATGGGATGGGAGAGTGAGTAAAAGCATGGAGGGGATTATCGGCGTGGAAGGAGGGATTAGTGTATACTCAAGTGACGATCGGTATTTACAAAGGGATGGTGAATACCAGTAGTGCTGCACGCGAGGTGTTGGACTGAGTGCAAGGTACCGAAAAAGGTGACAGAACGGACGGTGAAATGCATAAGGTCTGTTGGTGGGGTGAGATGGTAAAGCAGGGTGAGAAGTGACAGTAATTCAAAGATGTGGAAGCAGATATAGTATAATGGAGAGGGCAGACCAAGATGTGTTTAAATGGTATTGCCACATGGAGAGAACCGCAGATGAGAGATTGATTAGGATATACAAATTAGATACGGAAGGAAGGAGAGGAAAGAGGAAGCCTAGGAGAAGTTGGAACGATTGCGTGAAATTGGTCTTGAATTATATGAGGTCTGAGCATCCAAAAGTGTGAGGCCGTGAGATATCGAGAAGAAAAATAAAGGTAAAATAAACAACAGGAACGGGGAACGTTATACAAGTATTATGAGACAATTATAAAAATGCTGAGGAGAAAAGTGTTGAAATATTAAGAGAAGAAAAAGGTAAAATATTTAAAACGACGGAGAAATATGTAAAAATATTAAGACAGAAGAACAAGGTAATAATATTAATAGAGATGAATATTATAAAAATGTTTAGAAAGTTGAAATACGAAAGAAGAAGCATGAATAGGCGAAGAAAACTGCAGATATGTTAACAGAGGCGGAGAAAAATGGAAATACACTGAGAGGAAGAAAAAATGCAAAAATATGAAGACGGTGAAAAATTGACTAGTATCAAGAGAAAAATGTCAAATTAACATACTGAAAGAGGCAGAGAAGCTTTGAAAAAATCATGGCAGGGAAAAAGCTACATCATCAAGAAAAGCCGAGAAAATTGTTATGATACTAAGGAAGGAGAAAGGAAATGAAAAAGTATCAAGGCAAAGAAAAACGGGAAAAATACTGAAAAATGCTGAGGAGAAACGTTCAGACGTCGAGGAAGAAATTCAGTTAAAAATGCAGTTAAAAATGCATAAATATCGAAAAAAGGCAGAGGAAACGCAAAAATATGGAACGATGCCGAGAAAATGCTAGTGTTGATGGGGTGCTAGGCTACAGGTATCGGAATTACCTTGTGTTCGTATGCGAATGAGCAGGATTAAGGGGACAATTGGTGCCTGGACCCCTGCAAATTGGTTGTTGGTGCTCGTTGACTGGGGGTGAGAGAGAGAGAGAGAGGGGGGGGGGAATGGAAATAGAACAGGAGGGGATTAAGACTAAGTAGGCAGGAAGAGGGACAAAAGTATACACAGCAGAAAATTAACACAAGATGCGTAAACAAACAACAAAACACACACACACACACACACACACACACACACACACACACACACACACACACACACACACACACACACACACAGGTAAATATAGACACAATAATGAAGAAACAGATCCGGTACGCAAGCAAAGATGTAACATTCGTACGAGTATACAAATAAATAAAGACATATACAAACAGAAATGCAAACAAATATAAGCATATACAAAAATCTACACATTCATACACATACATATCTACACACAAACACAAATACATACACATAAGAACATAAACATACGGTACACATAATAACAAACCTATATAAACAAACACCAAACATACCCTAAAGCACACAACTACGTGCACAAACAAAAACGTACATGGATACACACAACCACAAATTCAAATAAGCATACAACATACACACCACACATACGCAATTGACACAAACCACACTACTACACATTCAGAGCAGCACAAAATACATACACATACAAAGAACACATATAAAGCAGACACAAACATGCATGAAGAAGCAAAAATAGAAACATACTTGTTATAAGCACAAAATGACTCAGAGGAAAACACAAGTACACATAAAGTAACACAAAAATACCTACACACATGCATATATTGTACCTACCTACATACACATATACATATACACAAGTTCAAAATACATACTTACACGAGCACAAAGAGAAACGCACATAGACGAAAATTTACATATACACAAACAAAATCATTAAAAAAAAAAAAAAAACTCACATGCACCAGCATTAAACATACACAGTACTTCGCATACACAGATACACAGGCACAAACAAAAAGCAAAATTACATACAAATACAAGCAGAAAAAAAGAATATACAAACACAAGCACGTACATATCTGTACATAAATATTCGAGAAAAAAACACGCATTCAAGTAAACACACAAACCCTTAAAGAAACAAAAAAATACATACACAAACACATAAGCACGAAAACAGATACATACCATACATAAACACAGCTCATACAAACGAATAGTGTCGAAGTAAACACAAAACGCTTACTCTCTCTCTCTCTCTCTCTCTCTCTCTCACACACACACACACACACACACACACACACACACACACACACACACGCATTCATACATATCACACGCTCATGCACCTCACGCACACATATATACACACCTTTACAAAATATCCAAAGCAAGTATACGCACATGCACAAAGACAAAACATGGGCGTTGTTTTAAAAGTCTATAATGCCTCAAAGAATCTGTAAAAATAATGGAAAATATAAATGACAACGAACATAAAAAAATGGGAAATTACCAGGAAACATTTTATTGTTAACAGAAAAGTTTGAACCAACTAAGAGAGGGTAGAAGTAATAAACACTGTATAACTACGCAGAGAGAGAGAGAGAGAGAGAGAGAGAGAGAGAGAGAGAGAGAGAGAGAGAATGCTTCAAAATATTGTTATATACTTACATGGAACAGATACTAAGAATTTACTAGATCATGATAAATATATGTTCATAGCTTCAAAGAGCAGGTCTCTGCATTTCTTCCTTGCCCCAAATTCAATGTCGTTGCGTTTCAATTAACTGTAAAGTAAAGTAAGATATTGAAAGGAGCTGGTAGGCGACGATGGCCAAATCTTAGCGGACCAAGCTTTGTCAGCGACCGGAAGTGACTTTCGGTATGAAAAGTCACTCCTGTATGGCGGTACCGAAGGACAACATCCCACCCTAGAATCATGGCTCTGGGTCAATAACCTTCGAATCCTTAGCACTTCGCGCGAGTCAAGTTGTGATTTTAGCGATTTCCGCTGGGGTGCATTTGACGACATTTAACCCCTGACGGCGGATATAGGTCATGCATGTACGAAGCACACTTGTAGTACTCATTGACGTCTATAAGCATACAAAGTTTCGTTCGATTCCATCCACCCACTGTGGAGCTAGGGAACTTGAAATTCGCGAAATGGCCCACCAGAGGTACAAATTATAGGTGGCGCTGCCAGGGACTGGAAATGAGTTTCGACACTAAATGTTATTTTTATGTGGAGGTACTCCAGTGTATCATTCCACCCAAGAATAATGGCATTAGCTTAATAATCTTCGGAGCCTTATCATTTCACACAAGCATAGTTGTGATTTTAGCTATTTTCACCGTTATTCCATTTTATGACCTTTGACCCTGACCTGGCCAATGTAGCACATAGATGTACAGTACAAAATTATAGTACTAGTCAACGTCTATAAACATGCAAACTTTCATTCAATTCCATCAAGCCGCTGGGGAACTAGAGGGGACATTTTTGAGAACCGGTAGTGGTTGGTAGGGACGCTGAGGCCAATCTTTGCAGAGTTGCCACTCGAAAATTAGAGGAGAAAGGCGAAAACGGATGGCACACTTCAGGTAGAGAATGACCTCAAGATTACGCCTAAAGAAGTCAGAGCTTTCTACGCAACGAGTAGTTGCCTAGCAACCAAAACCTAGCGGACACAACCAGGTCATAGGCTGGTCACTGTGTCCAAGTTTGGTCGGAATCGATTAATTCTGAAGGGTAGAAGTGCTTACCACAATTAAGCAAGAAAAAAAAAAAAAGAGCAAGAATATGCGACTAACAATAAGGACAGCATGAGCTGGCCAATAGTTTTCTGGTAAGTGTTAACTTTTTCTGAAGCACCATACAGAGTGAGTAAGAGTAGGGACAGTGAGCGAGAGAAAGCAGGGATATAAACTGAGGCAATCAAAAGAGAGAGCGAGAGACAAGAGATAGGAAACAGATGGCAGAGAAAGTAAAAGATACAAAAAAGGGTATTCGTAGTGTGAGGCAGGGTAGAGATGCAGTGAGGCAGAGTAAAGTTAAAACACTGAACGAACAGAAATACAGCAACATAAACTGAGGCAATCAGAAACAGTAGCAAGACAGAGGAAGAAACAGTGTGAAATAGTAGAGGGAAAGAGACAGAATATGGAATGATAAACAAAGCACAGAAATAGAGTTTGAGACGGAGTAAAGATGGACATAAACTAGAGACAGTGTGAAACAGAGCAACGATAGTGAGAAAAGAGTAGAGAAAGAGGCAGAGAGAGAGAGAAACACTGCGATGATGATAAAAGAGTAGAGAAAGCGGCAAAGAGGATTAAGAGAAAGCGCAACAGATAGACAGATATAAGAGAAAGGGCGACAGAGGCAGTATATATATATATGCCAGGGTCCGCCAAAAAAAATACTGAGCCCAAGATTGATGCTGTGCAGGCAACTAAAATAACAGCAGTGCCATAAAGGAAGTGAGAGAGTGGCATCTCAAAGAACTCTAAGGAGTGCCAAAAATAGTGAAAAATATTACTCGTGGTCCGCTTTAGACCACATAAGAGTACCGCTGGAGTGACTGAAGACTATTATTTTGACCTCTTCGCTTCCCTTACCTGAGAGATGAAGTTGACCTAATACTACGACTAAATATTATTGTACTATATGTGTAAATGGGTTAATCAAAACTATATTTGATCTCTGAAGTCGAAAAGTCACCCGAAAACCGAATTTAACTCTCTAGCCTCAAGATCCATGTGATTTTACTTTTTGAGGAAGGTCATCTATTAGTGAAGCTGTTAATGAAGACTATGACACCTGCCAGTAGGAAAGTCCATCCCAAAGTGAAATAAACTGTATGAAGAGAGTAAGAATAATACTAAAAAAAGGTAATGAGGTTGAAATGGAAATTACCGACTTATAGCAGGAATGCCGTAGGATAGAGACTATGCTGACATGCCAAATACAGATATAAATTGATTACATCATACAGCCTCCTAATAACACGAGAATATGGTTCCTTGAATGTATACTTTTCCAGTATACTCATATGTAATGTATACCATCTCTCTCTCTCTCTCTCTCTCTCTCTCTCTCTCTCTCTCTCTCTCTCTCTCTCTCTCTCTCTCTCTCTCTCTCTCTCATGTTTTGTAGATGAAGAGGTAAAGAGAATGGGCGAGTGTCACCCCCAGTTCCCATCAAGGGAGCCACAGGTACAGGAAAAAAGATAATAACATAATACGTGTACTATTTTAAGTCGTAGAGGTAGTACCACACAAGCGGTTTTTCTGACACCTTTTCCCTGACAGCTCTGTATTGGTGACATACTCCCTATAACTTGGAAAGAACTATTGTCACACTAGCCTTCGCGGTCGCAGTCACCAGGAAAAGTCGCCGGCAACCTCGAAAATGTCGCCAAGGTTAAGTTGACCTGGAAAAGTTGCCAAAAAATCACTCACATCATAACGTACTAAGAGTGACTGAAGGCTGAATAACGAGTTTATTCAATGAGCATTTCTTTTCTTCACTCCAGGAACCCCCTGCCACGAAAGTGAGTGACTGGCAATGGAAGCATAATAATGTTGTGGCGCCTGTTGCCAATCCCGTAAGATGGAGAAGAACGGAGGAAGATTTACAGTAAGTGGTGAGGAGGTGAATTTCGGAAAGGTCAGTTGTCGAGGCATAACCCAACATGCGCGGGCAGTATTTTATGGACAGTCACAAACACAAAGAAATGTGAATGACAAAGAAAGCGCTCATACATTCTCTCAGAACAAGACACGCAACGACCACCCTCCACTCAAGGTCTCTGTTCCAGCCTAAGTCTGGCCAGGCTGCAATACGGCGTTACATGAGAACCACCTGTTTATCACTTTGCCATAACATGTGTACCAGTTTCCTTCCTTTGTGATTTTGTGGAATCCATGCAATACAGTATTATTGCAACAGCAAGGGCGCTTTTAACGGCATGTTGGAGGAGTTGTGGAAGACTACTGAGACTAATAACAGCATAGATTAAATCATATCTGCCCCCTGCATACACATGAATTTGAACCTACATAATAAGCCTCACCAACCCAGTACCGTGATCACGAGCTAACACGTCCACTACTGTGAATCCATCAAGCGTGTAACCCCAGGGTATACAAAAATAGATAAGAACAGAAAGAAAAATGGTGGAAATTAACCTTTTAGTTCATACTGCTACTTGTCGCCAGAAAAGAACTCCTGAATGTCATTGCCAGAAAAAAAGTAAAACAAGAAGCGGTGCCAAGGCACAGCAAAGCCGTCCCCGGCAGTCATTTTAGTGCTGGCGTACGAACACAACGTCAAAGATGTCACATATCAAATTTGGAATAAATCGGGTGAAAATTGACGATTTTATGCCCATTTGAAATTTTAGGCCCGACCCCCCCCCCCCCGCTAACGAAGGGGTGATCCCCTTGATGTAATGAGGCATGTTACAGGATGCAGATTTGAAAGATGCACCTTTAGGTTTTGGTTTCAAGTCAGTATGACCAATTTGAAAGAAGTTATGGCTACAAAACTTTTTTGTTTTCATTTTTTGGGCCTACAGCCTTGGCCTTGGTCCAATTTGGCCCAAAATTTATTCAGGTGATCAGAAGGTCATAGCCCATTATCTCTGTAATTATAGTCAAAATCGCTCCCATAGTTTTCGCGTAAAGTTGTTAACAGACAGACAAACAAACAGACAAACCGAGTGAAACAATATCCGACGGGTAAAAAGGACAGAATGCTTTATATATAAATATGTCTAACTGTTTATCTATCTGTCTATTTATCTATCTGTCTATCTCTCTGTCTGTCTAACTTTAACTGTGTGTGTATGTATATACATATGTGTATACAGTATATATAATTATACAGGAAAGAGAGAGAGAGAGAGAGAGAGAGAGAGAGAGAGAGAGAGAGAGAGAGAGAGAGAGAGAGAGAGAGAGAGAGAGAGAGAGAGAGAGAGAGAGAGAGAGAGAGAGGCAGGTAAAGATAACCTGCTGGAGCCATTGGATGTGACAGTAAGGAGGGCGGGTGGCATTATAACACAGGACACAACAAACTGCCTCACGCACACACTCCCTCACTCCCTCCAGCCCTCAAAATAGCAAGCACCCTCAAAACCGTATATTCAAAGCCAAGAGAGCGAAAGTGTACAGAAGCTCTCATTTTCTGAAGGTCTTTTAAGAACAGGAGTTGGTATTATATGTGGTTAGCCTGCATGCCGCGTTACAAAGCGCATTCAGCAGTGGGGTAGAGAAGCCATATACACAATACTCTCATCATGGATTTACGTATACTCGTTTTACTCTAACTTGGCCCAGAATATCGCCGATTGCAGCCTATTCCTCTAGCTCACTGGTAGTAAAAAACAACATTCCTCCTTTACATCCTTTACATAGCACTTCTTCGTTACTACTACAATATTCCAGTGTTAAGTTCTTGTTGCAACTCAGCATTCACGAATAAGAATTAACAGTTTTAGGCCAAGTTAAAGTAAAAACAGTATAATGGGTTTGATAATATGGTCCTAAGGCACATACAACCATCTCAGCTGGTGTTGAATAAAGTACTGGAGTTTTCCCGACCATGAGAGGGTTAATGAAAGCAGTATTAACACCCCTAGGCAGTCATAACTCACTCTCAGGTGAATAAAATCGTCTGGGGTAAGCTTAAAGATAGTACTAAAGAAAACGTGACCATGAGCGCGAAAAATAATCTACCTCTGAGGATATACAAAACTCCAGCTACAGGGTCGTCCGTGAACAGTGCTCCACCGGAAAAGAACCTGGTGGTATCGTACGTGTTGAGGGTACTGTTTAGTCTGCTGGTGTGGGCGTGGGTGTGGCAGAGAGAGTAAATGTATTAAGTGATGTAGTTTAGGCATTGATAACCCTCAGCCCCTCCTGTAACACAGGAGAAATCGCCCGGCGTAGTGGAAGAGGAGCATAATATATGGATCATCTATATACCCAAATTCAGTGCGGTTTTTCGAGTTGTTATATTACGGTCAGGGTCTTGCCACAATAAGATCGGATTTGAGTACAGTTTGGAGATAATGTAACACCTATTCCTAAGCGATTTACTCCGCACATTACGCATTAATATCCTCAGTTATGATTTTGATGTGAAATATGTTGGCATTATACGGTGGTATAAATAGCATAGATTAGAATGATAAGGAGTAATATACAAAGGTTAAGAAATCTCCAGAGCCATTTAGAATACACCTATATTCTGCTGAAAACTGTCTTATATAGGTCATGGTAGTAGTAGTAGTAGTAGTAGTAGTAGTAGCCTAGGTTTATCTGAAATATAACCCCGGTGGACTATAGGTTAAAATTACCCATCCCTGTAGGGTATAGGGAGGGATCTGAGGGACGTTTGTATAATCAGGCAGCTTCACCGCCTGGTTATATGGGTGCCACCACATGAAGGCGTCCCTCTCCAGTACCAGGTCAGGATAACACTGGTATAGGATCACTTCGTTTTAATAAGCCAAGTTCTCGGCATGTTGTTTCTGTCATCCATCTCATGCGTGACAGTGAAAAGCCTAGAACATGCCTGATAAAATGGATATTCTTATTTTAACTTCTATCCCACGTCTACACGATCAGACAATTTACGTCAGAATATCGGACAGTTTGAGTTGTAATATCGAACAGTTTGAGTCGGAATATCGGACAGTTTGCGTCGGAATATCGGACAGTTTGAGCCGGAATATCGGACGTTTGAATCGGCATAACAAACAAATTGCGTCGGAATACCGGACAGTTTGCGTCGGAATATCGGGTAGTTTGCGTCGGAATATCAGGCAATTTACGACGGGATATCGGGGAAATTGCGTTTGAATATTGGCCGTATCTTAAATGACATAGATCTCGTAGCCCCTCTTTTTTCGTTATGATAAAGCATATTACACCTCCGCAATCCCTTCCATGTTATTTATGTATTTATAGCATCAACACACTCTGCCTCAGTAACGTACAAGAGGAGAAAGAAAAGGTGTGGTATGCAGAATAAATCGGCAAGGAAGACGGGTCACGAAATCTCAAAAATCACTTAGAACACAACTCCATGCCCGATTCCGACTTAAGTGTGTACGAGGCCACTTTAAAGATACGGTACTTTAGAAACATGATATGCCACAAATTCTTTAGCGTAAATCAAGTCAACACATTAGGGTTGGACGCACTGCTGAGAAAAAGAAAAAAGAAAATCAACATATGCTAAAATCGCTACAGCTTTAGATCTTCAATACGATGGCGTGCTTTTAAATATACTCTTGCTATTTCCAACGATTTTATTTATTTTGGTATAGATTTTCTTGTGCTGAGGGCTATACACAACCATTTTAGTTCGAAAAGTCTCTCCAATGGTCAACCAAATAAGACATAACATGAATAACGTAAAAGGGGTCATCGTGCTGACTGAAGGAACGCATCTCTATATGCCGTATTATAGGCGGGCAAGGCATCATTGCAACACGTCTTCATCAGCGACTCCCTGCATAATACACCTCTTTCATCCTGTTTGTATCTCACTGGGGCAAAATACGTGGATACTAAAAATATATAAATCACAAAAACGAGAAGTCAGACTGTAACGTGGATAACAAATCGCTAAGACAAAGCTGTTACGAAGCCTCTACTGCCATCGAAAATACGACGCCATACACTGGTCCCTTTAGCGTGACATGTAATAAAAGATTATCACTAGAATATTGTGCTCGTCATGAAGGGGTGCTATGGAAAGGATATACACCGGTAGTATTGTGTTATTTTGCCACTGGGCTATGGAAAATAAGTAGCAAATGAACGAAAATTCCCACTAACTTAAGATAAACCAGTTACATAATCTGTCAAACTTCAAGGTGGTGTATTCGGCGAGAGTTGGTGCGACATGTAAGCTGAACCCCGAGGCACAGAGGCAGTGTTGAGTGTCTGGCGAGAGAGGCCACGGACACACACGCAGATATTGATGTAGGGACTCACTGTCGCCGTCAAGTGATTTACAAGAATTTATGGACATGAACACGGCGGCCATTGATGTGTGGGATCACTGGCTCCAAGTGATTTACAAGAATTTACGGACATAAGCACGACACTGATGTCTGGCAAGCACGGGCGGGGAGGGGCGTGGAAGGCGTATGCACCTCCCTGTTTTCGACAGATCAGTGATTACCTGAAGTAAAAGGACAATTTTATTAACCAAAATACATGCAATAAACACTTGCATTTGAGTATATTTTTGTAGCCCAGTTATTAAAACAGGTAAAATAAAAGTTATTTTTGATATTTTGATTGCTTCAAAACATGAAGTAGTAGATCCACTAGGAATCATGTCCCCTCTTTTCCAAAGTGTTGGATCCGGCCCTGTCTGGAGTCACTAGCGACTTCAAGTGACTTACAGGGATTTACGGCAATTGAAAAAAACAGTACAACATCTGAACTCCTTCAGCCCGGTGGCATATTTCTGTGATTTATTTTTGGTGTTTCCATTAGATTTTGTTCAGTTTAGAATAAATGATTCGTTGTGAATTTGGGATTGCTGTAGCTTTCAGGTGATTCACAAGGATTTATGGCTCATGAAAAGAAGGGTTATAAGGCTTAGCTAAAAGGGTGGCGGTGCCCGGACCTTAGCTAAGTGCCAGTTCATCTTAAACCCTTTGAATTAGATCACGTAGTTTATTGTTTTATTCTTGCTGTCTCCAAACGATTTTGCTCAGTTCTGGGGTCTCGTGTAGTGAACGAATTAATAAAGGCAATGTTTAACACCTCCAATTCGATAACTATCTCCAAAGCTGAATGAAATCGTCTTAATTTGACAAGAAAAAAACGAATCATACGTAATAGGAGCCAAGGCGTTAAATCTTCTGCTTCTTAACATCCACAACACAGAGCCAGTCTGAGGGTAAAGGGGTAAAGTCATACGCAAGGGGGTTAGGAGCAGGGTAGGGCAGGCTCAAGGCACAGGCGCTGAAGCAGATGTCAGTTTTGTAGATGATGGTTTGATGTAGGTTGGGTTATGAAATGGTTGTGGAATGGGTTTACTTTGTGAGCGTCCATCCCTCAAACTCAGTAGCAGTCAATGGGGTTTGAACCCACATCAAGAGCCTTCCCCAAGCACAAAGCTAGCACTATACCGACCGAGCCACCGAGTCTGAAGCCATAACCCAACCCCTCCTCCCCCCAACCCCGTGATATAACAGGTATCGACCAACGTCTGAGGAACAACCAGGCTTCAGTCAACATTCCTGCTCAGCTGCCGACCCGCACAACTGGATTCATCAAAGCCTAGAAGAAAACTGTCCAACTGCCGGCGTCCAATCTTAGAACAGAACCATTTCACAGCGTCCTACATTAACATCCTTCGCATCTGAAACATGCGATACTCTTCTTTTTAGTCGTTTTTTTTTCCCTAATAGAGCTGGACCTCACCCACGTCTTGAATACTATGTCGTGGCTGCATAAAAATTGATGAGTCTTAGTTATGAGGTAAGAATGAGCCTCCTTAGTTACTAGTTAACTCTGCGCCATCACATGAGCTGAATGGGATTAGAACTTCTTGTCAGGCTAGGAACAAGACGCGCTATAATTGGTTTTCTGTACAAGCTTCATAAGCTTTGATACTAAGGAACCTATTGAATACATACCCAACCAGCCAGCCCTCCAGTGGTGAAGAAAGAGGATTATATGGAGGCGTGATAGCGAGGAGAAAATCAAAATCTCTTGACTTATCTTGGCAACAATCTTGGATGTCCTGCAGAAAACCCTTAATCTCGAGGGTCGAAACTCAAGACAGTATTCAGCATTATACAGTAGTAATTTCACTGGCACGGATTTTCGTCCTTCGCAGCTTAAATCATGCAGCTTAATGGCAGAAGACATAATACTGCGACACTACATCCTTTTCACAACACTTCTTTGTGTCTGTTATTATATTTCAGTGTTAACCTGTAATCACAGTTCAGCACTGAAGATGGAGAGACAGCAATTTTAGCCCAAGCTTAAGGAAAACGAGTAGAGTCAAGATCAGTGGCGTAGCAAAGGGGATACCAGAGGGGGGGCGGGACTCATCTAAGCATATCCTTAGAATTCCCACTGTCCCCCTCAATTAGTTTCAGATTTTTACTGTGTGGACACTGTGTGGCAGTGATCCCCCCAGAATAGGGCTTAGCCCCCCCTCCCAACTTGTGGAGATTTGGCTACGCAACTGGTAAGAATGGTCAAGGAGTCAAGGTTGCACTTGAGATATTTTAATGGGTCTTGAGTGATCTCAACTTCTCAATGTTGTAAACACACAGAAAACGTCAGCTTCCCATGTGAAGTAGCCTACTACAGTGAAAATAACACAACGGAACAAGTCTAATAGAAGTCGTATGGATGGTAGGGTTAATACAACATAAATGAAGCAGTCAAATAGGAAATCACACGATGAACTGATATCTTGTTTTGGTCTCATTCCCAGAACTCCTAATTGTGTCAAAGCTGACTGTGACTTACATTTCTCACGATAATGCACCACACGTGTCTGTGGAATTGCTGTGCGTACCGTCACTATCTCACTTCACACTTCAGCCATGCACCTGTGGGTCTGTTCACCGCCACCGTTGAGTGTGACCGAGCCGAATTGTGACTACATTTTCCCAGCCTGATCGTATAGCTGTGGACATAAACAGTATATTGACTCATTTCCCTGCCATAAATAACGAGATAGTGAGCTGTAATATGCAAAACCCAGTGATACAGTCTTCTAAATTCAACATACTTCTTCGGAATATTGTACAGTAGGTTCATAACTATAGTGTGAACTACAAAGTGTAGCCGTTTTGTGATCTGCAACTGTTCAAAATCCCATTCATATAGAGAGGGTGAGATTTAGAGATAAGGATGAAGCACAACAACACGGAGTCAAGTTCAAAGTGTTTATAATCTGGCCTGACATAGTAAGCTCAGTACTCTTCCGTTGTTCTTTACACCTTTCTCCTGGCGACCCGCAAGACATCCCCACTATACCCCTTGTGGGCGAGGGAAGAGGGCCAGCGTGCCGGTGCTAACAGCAGATAACTCTCAGTAAACTTGTATTTTTGGAAAAGTTATGTAGTAGATATAGGACTATGGTAAATAAACGTGTGAGAAAGAGAGGGAGAGACAGATGTTCAGGAAGCTTAGGAATTAACAGGGAACAGAGTTCACTGGTTGAAGTATGCACAGAGAAGTACGTAATATGTTAGCCAAAGTACTGGATGTCTGACATGTGTATGTCAAGGGCATATAGATATTAAAAAAAAAAAAAAAAAAAAAAAAAAAAAAACAGGTTGATAAGAGCCCCCGGGGTATGCAGGATGGTAAGCATACATGTACGAGAATATAGAGCCGTATATATACACAAAGAGGTGACTGCCCCCACCTCTGCTCACAAATATTGGTAGACTCTACGGATTCGCGTTTTCACATTTCAGTAAAAATGTGTGGCACTAGAAAAGGAAGCCTTCCTGCGATAGCACCGATGCACCCTGATGAAGGCCCTGCCCGGATGCACAAACGTCTCTCATCTTACCGCAACCTTTCGAAAGGAGGATGGTAACATGAAGTTTTAGTTTCCTGCAGTCAACTAAGGTGACGAGATGAGCCTGAAACTACTAAATCTGTGTATTTCTTCGGCATGGCCTTTGACTCTCATAATACCCTTAAAAATGCCTGAATTGAGAGAGAGAGAGAGAGAGAGAGAGAGAGAGAGAGAGAGAGAGAGAGAGAAAACGGTATCTGAGGGTCTCTAAGGAAGGTTTGAAAGAAACTGGAAAAGAAATGAAACTCTGGCACCAAAACGAAGTGTTCGAGAGAGAGAGAGAGGGGGGGGGGGAGGGGTAATGCAATACAGTCTCCGCCTTAGGGGCATAAAACTACGTACAGAGGGCTGGGAATGTGAGATGGGACCAGAGTTCCGTGGGCTTGAATGATGTGTGAATGATTGTGTGGCCCATTTCACTGGCACGCTGTTGGTATTTGCTTTTTCCTTCTTTCTGGAACCTACCTCTCCTCATTTTCAAGTGGGAGAGATGATGATGATGATGATGATGATGATGGTAGTGATGATGATGGTAGTGATGAGATGATAGTGATGATGATGATAATGATGATGATAATGACAATGATGATGATGATGATGATGATGATGATGATGATGATGATGATGATAATGATGATGATAATGATGATGATGATATTTAAAGGGAGACAAGATACATTCCGCAGGTAATAGGGTCGTATTTCAAGCGGTTTTGGAGCAATCGTAACACCTTTTACTCAGTGGTTTACACTGTACATAAGCACCTAAATATTCTCATGTTCGCTATTGCTGCAAACTATACCCATATCACGACACTACAAATAGCATATCAGAGAATCCTAAAATGTAACCGCTAAATAAATCGCTAAGGCAGAGGTGTTTCGAAGCCTCCTCTACCATCGTCAAAACTGTTAAGGAAGCTCCCTAACACCTTTTCCTAAGCGATTTATTTGGCTTATTAAACCATACTCTCCTATTCTGTGTTGTGTAAATCCTTCAAACATCGCCATACTCTGTATAAATAACGTACAGAAGGATATTAATTAGCCATAGGCCAAAAAAATAAATCGCCTAGGAGGAGGAATTAGGGAACCTCTTTACTTGACGAGAATAAAGACTATACTCCATTTCGCCAAGTCTGGCACGAGCAGTGATGTCCTCAACGCCTGTAGTGTTGATGTAAATCCTCAGCGCTAGATAAACTTCTATGTTTTACCTTGAGAACCAACATATAAAGGCAATACAAAAAGGTATATCCAGTTCTGAGGACCTTTATCAATTCTAAAGGTGCTGAAGACATCACTGATGGTGCCAGACTCGTTGAAATGGAGTATAGTGTGTGAGGCCAGAGGTTCACGACAAGCGGCACTGTTTTATACGCTTATCATTTAATATATTGTCAGGAAATAAAAGGCTTAGTCAAATCCCACGAGCCCTGTGAGTTTTTTATGGGGCCAAAAGAAGCGAGATATATTACTTCGTCGTGTAATCATCCCGGGTTATATAAATCTTGAATGCTGCCTCTCTCTCTCTCTCTCTCTCTCTCTCTCTCTCTCTCTCTCTCTCTCTCTCATGAAGATTACTTCATACTTAAGCTTTACCTCAAAAATCAACCATTCAGTCTTCACAAAACAAACAGTATATATTATTTTTTTCCTCAGTTCTTCCGCTGTCCCTGCCCCTCCAAACTTCAGAGGCTCACCACTCCCTCCAAACAACCCTCCAGCCGACCATCCACCTCGGAGACTTCTGCCTTGTTTCTCCTCGGCTTCCCTTACTTACCCTTCCACCTTACTTCTTGCCTACAGTAACTTTCCTTCTTGCCTTTCTCAGTGGTTCTCTTGCCTTGTGTAATTCTTTTGCCTTTTTTTTCTTTTCGGTAATTCTTCCCCCCTCTTCTCTCTCTCTCTCTCTCTCTCTCTCCCTCTCTCTCTCTCTCTCCCTCTCTCTTCCTGTATGTCTAAGCTAAATCTCCTTCCTGATTTTTCTTATTGCCTCCCTTTATGTTTGAGTCTCTCTCTCTCTCTCTCTCTCTCTCTCTCTCTCTCTCTCTCTCTCTCTCTCTGTATGTCTAAGCTAAATCTCCTTCCTGCTTTTTCTCATTGCTTCCCGTTATGTTTGAGTCTCTCTCTCTCTCTCTCTCTCTCTCCCTTTTTTCCTTATACGTACGATCATAACTCCTCTTAAATCTACCTTTAACATAATGTTACATCCATCCTTTTTACATGTAACTGTCCACACAAACTTATCCCTTCTTCCTCCTCCTCACAGCAACTTCGGTTCTAGATCTTCAATAGTATTTCGTAATGTACATTCTTCCGCCTCCGTTACGGTATAGAAACATTATATAAAGATCAAGAATTCTTAGTGTTTCTTTCATTTATTTTACATTCTTTTCCACTGAGGAGTAAGCGGTGAATTAGTTAACATATCCAGCCCACAAATGGTAAAAAAAGGGTTTGGTTCTCCAGCCGGTCAGACTCACGGACAAAGTTTGCTTCTCCTTTCAACCTGTTCACTCAGCCTTATCTTAAGAGACCTGTGTGTGATTAGTGTGTTGTGTGTTGTGTTTTAAGAGATTGTGACTCAGCTGATTTTCTCTCCTGCCTTGGTGTCCCTCTCGCAGTCGCTAGGCAATAATATGAACCTCCTCCTCTTCCTCTCTTTCTTTTTCCTCCTCCTCTCCCACCTCCTATTCCTCCTCCTCCTTCTCATCCTGTTCCTCCATTTCTTCTTTCTCCTCCTCTCCCACATCCTCTTCCTCCTCCTCCCCTTCTTTACTTCCTTCCTTCTTCTTCACAATAATTCTTTCCTCCCATTTCTTGTTACTTAGCTTTCCCTTGTCTTATGTTTGCATTGTCTTCCAACTGACTTCTGGTTCTTCTCCAGTTAATCCACTTTCCTTTTGTCTTTTTATCTCTCTCTCTCTCTCTCTCTCTCTCTCTCTCTCTCTCTACCACTTTACAATTCCCATATAAAGATGAAACCTTCACTGTTCATTATTTCACTAATTTTATCCCTCACCTAATTTTTATTCCTACCTTTATGTCTCTTCCTCTGTTTACTTTGCTTTTTCCCTCTCATTGTCGCCTTTACTCCACTCTCACATTACTTTAATCCCTTTTCTTCTTTATTTACTTGTTTTTTACTTCTCTCCTTCCTCTCCATGCCTCCTCTTCCATCTCCTGCCTCCCCCCTTTCTCTTCCTTCTTTGTTTCCCCCCCCCTTTCCCCCTGCTTTCTTATCAAACTTCAGCGTTTCAGGACGATGATGTGTTTTTGTAGTTTATTCCTACTGCTGCAAGACGATTTTATTCAGCACAAAAGCGTCGAAGGTGACTGAAGGGTTAATAAAGACTCTCCTTAATCCTTACAGTTCGAAAATTACAGGATAACCTAAGCTGATTATAGCAAGATTAAAATGCAAAATTAGTCTTTCGGCTGAAGAGTTTAATTCTTCCCTCCGTCACTTTTTTTTTTCTCTCTTCCTTCATTTTTTTTCTTCCCTTTGCATTTCCTCTACATGTTTTCTTTCGTTTCACTCTTTCCCTCTCCAGCGTAAACTCCTCTCCTGTCATTTCCTTCACTGCATTTTCTGCTTATAGCCTTCACGCCTTCATTAATTTTTTATCATTTTCCCCTCTCTCCCTCCTAACCACTTCCTTCCTTTCTTTTCAATCTCTTTCCTTCGCTTCCTTCTCTTCTTCTGGTCTTTCTGCCCTCTTTTTCTTCACCTTCTGTCGTCCTTCCCTCTTTCTGTTTCTTGCATTCAGTTCTCTCTCTCTCTCTCTCTCTCTCTCTATCCACAGCACCTCCTCTCATTTTTCTTCTCTCTATAGTTCTTCCTCCCTTTCCCCTCGCCATTTATTTCTTCCTCTCCTCACATCTCCTCTCCTCTCGAGTCCTCCTTCCTCTCACCCCGTTCCTCCTTTCACCAGCATTTACTTCCTTTCCATACTTCCAGTGTCCAAATCAAACATATTTTTTTCTTTAGCTACATCAAAAACAATAACGTAGGAACAGGCACCGGAAGATCACAATGGCGGTGAAACTGAGACACCTAACATCCTCATCTTTATTTTTATTTACCGTAGATGGACATGTATGATTCAGGCAACGTTTCCAGTATATTAAGAAAATGGAAACCTAGTGATATTACAGATAGTTGAAAAGATGTACGTCTTGCACTCAACAAGCTGGTCAGCAAAACACCTGTGCTAGATGAAATATTTCTGACTGTTAAATGTAGAAGTGAATAAAGTATCAAAGTTTCTGGCTAAGTTTTCAACTTATCAAAGAGTAGCAAGATGTCACGGATGTGGCAGCTACGAAACCAAATCCGATATTTTAAAAAAGTAACAAATCGTAACAAGGAAATTACCCTCCAACTATCCAAAAAACAATGTGTTTTGGAAAGTTGGGCAGAAACCTTTTTTAAAGACAGGATCAACAAAAGCATATATACATATCAATTTAGTAAGAGATTAACTACATGAATTTCAGAATTATTACGCTCGTGTTACAAACCTGGATTTTCTTAAAGATAAGGTGAATATCCATGACGAGGCTAAATCTTTCGACGCTGTCTGTTTCAGTTTACCTAAGGCGTTCGATAAGATTCCCCACAAATCTCCTCCACAAACTAAATGTGCATTGCTGCAGTGGCAGTGTGCTCAGGGAGATCGATAACTGGCTTACGTGACATAAATAAACAGACGATAGAAACTGACAATATCAGACTGGATAAGAGTTATAAATGGAATGCCACAAGGATCGGTGTTGGGTTCATTCTGTTTTTATTATGCATACTTGACACTGCCAATACTCATTTTAATCGATGAAGCAAAACTTAGTGGGAGAGAGAATACATCTTTACAATGGCAAGTGATTAAGAAATATTTTGATAAGCTCTTTTCCTGGGCCCAGTCATAGCACCCGGATCTCAATAGAAGTAAATGCAAAGTGATAAAAATTGGTTGTAAATATGAAACAGTCGGGTATACTGTGAATAATATTTGACTCGATAATATGCACCACAAAAAAAATTGAGGAATTATAACATCAAATTATCTTAAACCAAGTAAAGAGTGTACAGTGCTTTTTACGAAAGCCAGCAGACTAGTTGGATTCAAATATAAATCGGAAAAATATCATCCTCACCTCGCATTATTCCTTAATACGCCGCCATCTAGAACAATGTATCTAGTTCTGGTCATCTTGATTGCAAAAAAGATATCGAGAAACTTGAAAGTAAAACAACGAGTGACAAAAATGACACCTAGATTGGAAAAATAGTCACGCAAGAAGCGTTTAGAATAACTGAATCTGTATACTTTAACTAAGCACTGACTACACGGGGTTTCATTCAGAGTGCATAATGTCAGACATAATAATTATATGGCGTCTCAAAAATAACTCATAGAAGACCGCACGCAAGATACTGAAAGAAATGGTTATTAAATTTTGGCGAACATTGCCAGTCCCATGAAGCAAAACACTTTCTTCCAAAGAACTGTAAAACTGTAGAACAAATTGTCCTGCACTGTGACAGGCCGTGATACAGTACTAACATAAAGGTCGTTTGGATAGATAACTACCGTCATGTCTCCTGTTAAACATGTTCTGTCTCGAAAAATACAATTCTGAAGCATTGTTTTTTCTGCAATGCGAAACATTACCTCAATATTACTTTCCCTGGCAGGTTACGATAATGCAAAATATGATTTGTATCTACCGTGTCTGTGAAATTTCCGTGACAATTTTCCAATACTGCATGGTAGTCCTTCTCACATTTTCGCGCCGGCTTCGGCTGGAGGTAGTGGTGGGTGGATGGATTCCTTGTGCTTTGCTATCCTTGTCTTTGAGTCACAGAATGGATATCTTAGTTATAACCCGTCATATAGCAAACAACCTCAAAAGGACGAACAGGTCGGTCAACGTTTGCCTTTCTTTGTGCTCCAGTCTTTCCCTCCTTTCCTCCTTACTCTTTATCTCCTCCTCCGTACCCCTCCCGGCAGCAGAAAAGAGAGAGAGAGAGAGAGAGAGAGAGAGAGAGAGAGAGAGAGAGAGAGAGAGAGAGAGAGAGAGAGAGAGAGAGAGAGAGAGAGAGAGAGAGGAGGGGGGGGCATTGGTATGGAGGGTCGCGTGTGTCGGCCTCGTCCCTCGGAGTTCCTCGCCACGATTACGGTGGGAGCTAAACTGCTGCCAGGGGGAGAGGAGTGAGGAGGGGACTGGGGGAGATGGGCTGGAGAGAGGTACAAGAGGGGGAGTGAAACAAAGGAAGTATGGGGTGGGGAGGAGGGGGTAGAAGAGGGGAATGACTTTGAGGGAGGTAGATAAACTAAGTGGGCAAAGGATAGAAGAGAGATATAAGAGGGGACAGTAAGGCTGGGGAAACGTGGGAAGGAAGGGAAATGGAATGGGGAAGAGTAAAGTAAAAGAAGGTGAGTGGGATGGAGGAACAAACAGGGAGCTGAGAAGGTATGGGATTAAGTGGAGCAGTAGAAGGGAAACTTTAAAAGAGAAAGACAGCAAGAAGTGAAAGGATTATGGATGGAGGAGTGGAAGAAAGTAGAGAGAAAATAGCATGGAAAGAAGCACTGGTGGGATGGGAAGACACAAAAGATGTAGAGAAAGAAAGGATGGGAGGACAGAAAAAAATGGGTAGGACGCAGGAAAAAAGAGAACTATGCAAGAAGGAAGGATGGGAATAGCGTAAGTAGACAGAGGGAAAGGTTGTGGAGGAGTGCAAGAAGAAAATGGGAAGATGAATAATCAGTAAGCGAGGTAGCTCTTCCTATATAAGAATTGTCCAAGTTCCAAAGACATCACGTGCCTAAGGCATAGTGGTCCATGCACTAAAACGCCTATGAAGCCCAGCTTTATGCATACAAACCAAAAGACCTTCATTATTTAAGTGCAAAGCTACTCGCAAAGCCCCTTTAGCCCTCGTAAGAGTCGCGAACTCGAATGGTAAAAAAAATATGCCGATTGTTTTTCTTACTTTTATCAGCCATATCTCCAGAACGGAAAGTCGTTCACCAGCGTGTTAAGCACCAAAACGCTTCGTAACAGCTGTGGATGTTTCCTTCATATTTAGAGGAATATTCGAGCTACTACCTAGAAACATTCTATTGCTCTCTTACAGCCTTTCAGATAATTATGTAAAACTCTACGGATTCATGTTGCCCCATTTAACGTAAGGCCAATGGAGGGAAAAGATATCCATAGAGGAGCATTGCCACAGGGAGGAAAATAGATCCACTGGAAAAATAGGCTCATGGGAAAAATAGGTACATAAAAATAGGTCTGTGGTAAAAAAGTAGGTCCGTGGGGAAATTATATCCCTGAGGAAAACTAGCCTACGTCCATGATAGAAATAGGTCCATGGGAGATAATAGGGTCAAGATGGGGAGAAAAATCCAAGTTGGACAAGAAGTGGTGCCAATGCACAGCCAACCCGTCCCCTGCAGTCATTTTAGTGCTGACGTATAAACACAATAGGATATGTAGACAAAGATGTCACATATCAAATTTGGAGTAAGTCGGGTGAAAATTGACGACTTTATGCCCATTTGAAATTTTAGGCCTGACCCACCTGACATTGACCCCTCTACCGCTAACTAGGGGGCGACCCCCCCTGATGTAATGAGGCACGTTACAGGATGCATATTTGAAAGATGCACCTTTAGGTTTTGGTTTCATGTCGATAAGACGAATTTGAAAGGAGTTATGGCGAAAAAAACGATTTTTTTAAAATAAATATTTCGGACCTACAGCATGGGCCTTGGCCTAATTTGGCTCAAAATTTAATCTGGCGATCAGAATGTCATAGCCCATCATCCCTGTAATTTTAGTCAAAATCGCACCAGTAGTTTTCGCGTACAGTTGTTAACAGACAGAGAGACAGACAAACAAGCGAACAAACTAACCGAGTGACAATAATACCCGTCCCCGAGCTCCTCCGGGGCGGGGACGGGTAAAAATAGGTTCACGGAGAAATTGTCAGCAGGGTAAATAGGTCAGTGGTGAAAAATATGTCCAAGTTGGAAAGTAGGTCAAGGGGGACATAGGTCCAAGTGGAAAATAGGTTCATCGGGGAAGATAGGTCTGTTGGAGAAAAAAGGACCATGGAAATAATAGGTCCAAGGAGGAAATTTTGTTAAGGCAGGAGCAGATACCTTAGGGAAACAGGGAAGTGGAGATTGGCAACTAGGAAATATAACCAGAGACGAGTTTATGAGCTAGTAGAACGTAATGTGCATTTGGTAGCTGGCTTCCATAAAATGATCATAAACTAGAAAACAAAAACTTTATTCCAACATTATTATTAACACGTAGCGATGCAAAAAGAACAGAAACATGAGATGTAAAAAGCACAGAAACAAGAGAGCATTTGGATGGTAGGATATTCAGAGTTCTACACCCATTACTACACTCCACCAGCCACAAACGTTGTGAGTACAGTGTGGAATATAGTAATGGATAAAGAACTCTGAATCTCCTCCCATCCCAAACGCTCTCTTGTTTCCGTGACTTTTGAATCTCTTGTTTCTGTATGTTTTTCATCCCAGTAGGTTAAGTCATTTTGATTTTTTTTTTTTTTTTTTTTTTGTAAAGGATATACAAAGAGAAAGAGTGGAAGAGTGCAAGAAGGTTGGGTAGAAGGGAGGTGTAAGAGTAGAAAACTAACATTTTCGATCAAACAGAAAAGCACGCAGCGAAGAGGTCAACAATACAGATGAAAGCAACGTTCTTCCACGTATAATCTGTGTATAGTGTGTAACCCTGATATCCTGAAGCTTCTCTGCAGTAGAATTTAGTTTTAACGGAGTCATCATCACGTACGCAACTGTGTAAACTTCCCCACTTGACTTGCCCTATGCCTTCCATTGTTCTTGTCCCCTCACAAAACAACCTCCCGCATCTAACGACCCAGAAAGAGAGAGAGAGAGAAAAAAATGGTCTTCGGACAATTTCTAAACTCCGTGAACAGGTCTGGAGTTCCAAAAGAATGAGCAAGAGAAATGCTGGGCTAAAGGGTTTTAAATGAAGGTCGAAGTTAAACTCTCAAAAGTGCATTCAGACCAGAGAGCTAGAAACGCGCGTATCGAAATCCAATTTCAATTAAGCAGTTTTCACGGATAAGTCTAATCTCGTTCTCGATCAGGCCACTCCAGCAACGAATGCGTTACTAGTATGTAGGCAAATGAAAGGACATGAAAAACGCAGAGGGCTGGTAAGTTAACTCTCATGGTCGTGTCTTACCTCGTATTTTATTCCAGCTTAAACCAGACTGTCTTATTTAGCTTGGAATAAGTTATAGAGGTCTGAGAGTGTTATTACTGAAACCACGAACCCTCTCATGGACGGGACAACTCTAGTATTCTATTCCCGCTGGCAGTGAGCCATAGAAATTTGAGTGTTAATGAGAGAGTGCAGGGAATAGAGGAGGAAAGGTGGGTGGGAGGAAAGTAGAGGAGTAATGAAGCATGAGAAAAGTAATAGAAATGCATGATAAAAGTGGGAGGAAAAGGGAGAGAGAGGAGAGAGGAAAGAAGATGGAAGAAAGGTGGGAGAGGGGAGGAAATCAACAAGGAAAAAGGGTTATGGGGGGGGGGTAGGTAGGGCTGGAGTAATGACCGAGAGGAAAGTAGGGGAGCTGGAAAGAGGAAAGTTAAGGCAGGGAGAGGGGAAAAGAAGAAAAGCAAGGAAGAAAGTGTAACAACTGCTCCCACCCGTTGGTCTAAGAGTTGGAAATTCGATTCTTCTGTGACCTTGACCCTCGACAGATTGCACTCAAAATCGAATTACTTTATCCTTGCCTAACCCTTAACACTTCCATCAAGATTAGTCCTAATCAAAGGAAAACTGTTTGAGCTGATCTTGCCCTACGACCTTAACATTTGCCCTTTCCGTGTGACCTTGACTTTTGACTGATTGTTCTCAAAATGAAATTCCTTTATCCATGCCTTGGTTTGAAGTCTTCCAGAAAGTTTGAGTTAAACTGAAAAAAATGTTGTTTAATTTAGCCTTGTCATGAGACCCTGACCTTTGATTTAATATTCTTAAAAAGTACAGGTCAGACCCTTGGAAGATACCTATCCCTTCCACTAAGTTTGCCTCATATGAGATCAAGACTGCTTTAGTTATTTTTTCTCATACTGTAGACACGCAGGTCGAACTATGATCTTGCCCGGTGGCCTTCTACTTCTGACTGACTGTTATCAATATCGATCCCCTTCCTGTTTACTCGTATATTACTCTCAGTCCTTTCACTAGATAAAAATCGGATAAGAGCTGTTTAAGTTGACCTTGCTGTGTCAGATTCTGAGCCAACTCTCTGGCCTTAACCTTTGACCTCTTGTTCGAAAAAACTATAGGTCAACCCCTTTTCTGACTGTCGGCCTGTGCGTCAACTTTGATTAAAATCGAATAAAAGCCGAAGTTATCTTATACACACACACACACACACACACATATATATATATATATATAGATAGATAGATAGGTAGATAGATAGATAAATAAACAGATAGATAGACATAGAAAACACATGCTCTCGTTGCGCGAGCGCTGGTGCAAAAATGACGAAAAATGAAGAAATGAGAAGTCAGGGAAGAATTCTGAGAGAAATTTGATATATCTTTCGCATGGTCGGGACAGTTTTAGTATCTTACCGCAGGTAATGCTGGATGATTTTACTTAGTTGACATTGAGTTGCCTGTGGCAGGTAGGGGCACCCATCATACACTCATTCACTGTTGTATTTTTTTCGGGTGGATCTGCACTGAGTGATAAGTAATATTTCTTGTGTCCCAGGAGGCTATTTACTACGTTGGGAGGTAATCATCTAACCACACTACGTCTGGTGGTCCAGTGAGTTAAGGCGCTCCAACTGGATGAGGCCTGTAATGGTTTACCTCTAAGGGTTGGTTAGATTATTATTGCTCATAATGCTACTCAGGGTCGAGCGAGTCTGGTCACCGTAGTGTTAAATGTCAGGATTCAGTAGCCTACACCCGGTCCCCTGCGCTCTTGGTTGGAAAAACTGAATGATGGATGGATGAACACTGACCAGTTCGTGACTGGGACTGTTGATAATGCAGTTCATACGCTTTTATTCACCTGAGAGTGAGTTATAGAAGCCGGAGAGAGTTAAAGTAGGAGAAGTTAAAGAAAAAAATATAAGGTTGAGAGGAAAAGGAAGAAATAAAGAAGTACTGCAACAAGCGAAGAGGGAACGTAAGGACGATGACTAGGGAAAGGCGAGAAAGGGGAACTAACTGGATAAAGAAAGGGGAGTTATAAGGTAGACTATTGTAGTACACAAACCCGTCTCTGGCAACACTCCCTGGGTGTCAACTCCCCACCTACCTATATCCCCCAGAGAGCCTGTTCCCACCATGACAAATTTTCACCATTGACATAATTTCCCTTGGACCTATTTTTTCCATGAATCTATTATCCACATCGACCTATTTTTGCTCGTGGAGATATTTCCCATACTGAGCTATATTTCCTCATGGATTTTTTTCTTTGCGTGAACATATTTTCTTCCATGAACCTACTTTTGCCATGGACTTACTTTGATCATGGACCTGTTTCTCCCATGGACCTGTTTTCCCCATTAGCCCATTTTCACCATTGACCTTTTTTCCCCATCGACTTTTTATTTCCTCCGTGGACCTATCTTTCCTCTATGAACATTTTCCCCGTCGACCTGTTTTCCCCTGACTCATTTTCCTCATGGACCTATTTCCCCTACGGACCAATATTTACCAGCACCAAATCTGCACATGGACCTCTTTTCTCGAGTGGACCTATATCTCCCCATGGACCTAATTGTACCCACTGGACCTATATTGCTACTTGGGCCCATTTCCCAGTGATATTTCTCCATGGATATAGTACTCGACATGGACCTATTCCTACCATGGACCTATCACCTCAAGCACCAATTTAATTTCCTTTCTAAACACCCACTCACCCACCCAACCCAGCCCACCTATCCAACCCACCCTCCCACCAGCCCACTCACCTCTTCCCATTCCCCACCGCGCTCACCCACCCACCTAAATGTGCTCACCCACCCAACTCACCCCACCCAACTCACCCCACCCAGCGCCCAAAATACCCCTTCCACCCATCCCATCCACCCGCCCGCCAACTACCCATCCAACCATCAACCTCCACCAGATTACTTGTAAGTTTACACACACACACACACACACACACACACACACACACACACACACACACACACACACACACACACACACACACACACACACAGAACTGTTGTTACAGTATGGAAGCGTGAGGGAAGGGATGGACGTGGAGAAGTGGAGGACAGAGACAGAAAGAGAAGGAAGAATGTTGGTCGAAAGAAAAAGGGAAAACAGGAAGGACAAAGAAACGAAGAGTAAGAAAGAGTTAGAAGGATTGAAGAGGCAGAATATGAAAGAGTACAGAAAGAAGAGAAAAAAAAGAGGCTTAGAGGCAGAGAGGAAAAGTGTAGACACAGAAGAAGAATGGAGAAAAGAAGAAGGGTGAAGAAAAGAGTGAAAAAGCAAAGGATGGGGAAAAGAGGAAACAATTAGAACGAAGTAAAATAGAATAAATTTTAAAGAGAACGGTAAGTGTGAAAAGAAAGAAGACAGGAATATGAACAAGGAAAGAAAGGAAAGGAGAAAGAAGAGGGTTGGTGGAAACAAGATGGGGAGGAGAGGGAGGAAAAAAAAAGAGGAAATGATAGTAGAAAGACGATGGAGAATGAGGAGATGGGGGAAGGAAAATGAAAAGAAAAAACGAGTGGATAACGGAAGAGAGAGAGAGAGAGAGAGAGAGAGAGAAGGTGCTTGGGAAGGAGGAGATATTGAAGGGGGGTCACAATTCATGGCTTCCCGAGCTGGCCGGCCACTCGGCTAGACTGCAGAGAGAGAGAGAGAGAGAGAGAGAGAGAGAGAGAGAGAGAGAGAGAGTGCTTGGGAAGGAGGAGATATTGAAGGGGGGTCACAATTCATGGCTTCCCGAGCTGGCCGGCCACTCGGCTAGACTGCAGAGAGAGAGAGAGAGAGAGAGAGAGAGAGACAGAGACAGACAGACAGACAGACAGACAGAGACAGAGACAGAGACAGAGAGAGAATAAACAGGTTCCGAGGATGAGCGGTGGACCAGCGATCCCAAGCACAGGAAACTGGAATATAAAAATCATGTAAAAACTTGCATATGACTTCGAATATTCCATTACACTGCAGATCAGGAAAACTGCACATGCCATTTATTCGTACTATGTAGGAGAAGGCAGACATTAAGGAAAAGGAAACTGTGCAACTACTGAACTATAACAGGAGTAAACACACACACACACACACACACACACACACACACACACACACACACCATAAACTACGTGTGTCAGCAATGCGTCCTCTGTTTTATTCTTTTCAGGCTACCACCTGACGAGCTTATTTAACTGGAGGGAATCATAGGAACCTGAGTGTTAGTACTGGTATCATTATTTCTCCCATGGTTGAGACAGCCTTAGTGTTCATTTCCGTCTAACACCAGACGGTTCCATTCACTGAGAGTAAGTAGGCTGTAGCACCAGTCGAGCACGGCGGTACTCCCGAGGAGGATGGAAAGCTGGTTAAGGAGAGCTGGAGCTCCCGTTTCATCAGCCCTCAGGACTGGTTCCTGACCATCCCCCTTTGCTGAGTATTTTCAGTAACACAGAGAGTAAGCCAGCATACTCTCCAATACAAGTTTCTCTAAGTGTCAACACCAAACTACATGCACAGTACAGACTACACTTCTATTCAAAATTAGCCAAAAATGGCGTCTTTTAACCAAGCCTTGGAGAACCCGGGGGAAGGGGGGAGAGGAGACCATAAATGCTACCACCATCTGCCCCTCCCCCAGTGACGACCCAGAGAGATGCCTGGAACCACTGTCTGATTCACATCTTAATTTCTGTAACATTTGGTGCCTTTCCTCTAACTTCGTCTCTGTGGAGCACCACCTCTCCTTCTCTAAACCTCACCTTCTTTTCCTAACTGAGACTCAGCTGTCTGAGGCAACTGATAGCAAACCCTTTACTGTACCCTCCTACTTTCTCTATAATCATTTCAAAGCCAAAGGTGGCTGTTCCGTATATGTACACAATGACTTCTTACTCTAATGTTCCTGAACTTGATTCTTCTGAATTCTTTACTCCCTGGCTTCGCCTTTCCTGTTGTTCACTGACTAAACATGTCTGTGCTGTTTACTTATCCCTTTAATCTACTGACTATGAAAAATTCTTTGACTATCTTACTTCTACGATGGAACACTATCCATTTCTCCTTTCTCTGAAATCTTCATTCCAGGATATTTCAATGTTCACCACCACCTTTGGCCCTCCTCTCCTTTCACTGATCCACCTGGTGAACAAGCTTACATCTTTTCTATCCTTCATGACCTAGTGCAGCTTGTACAGCACCCTACCTGTATCCCTGACCGCTTTGGAGAGAGTTCCAACATACTTGAAATCATCCTTACAACTAATCCTTCTGTTTAGGATGTAAATCTTTCATCTCTGTTGGGGCTGCTCCAGTCACAACCTTATAATCTTAACCTGTCCTATTGCTCCTGTACTGCCTGTGGACGGTGGACCTTCCAAAGAGATGTCGGTTGTCGCACTTTGGAGCTGCTGATTGGGAGGCCCTCAGGCGGTACTTCTTTGATTTTCCCTGGAATGGTTATTGCTTCCATGGCTGAGAGCGATCTGAGTGTGCCATGCACATTACAGAGGTTATTCTCTTGGTCATGGAAGCATACATTACTTTCTCATATCCTATGACTAATGCAAAAAAAAAAAAAAGGTTTAATCACGCTTGTTCTTATGCTGTCCACAACAATGGGAAGGCCTACAAAAGGTACCGGAGCCAGTCCACCCCTGAATCTCATCTTTTTTTATGCTTCTGCCTGGAATCGTTTCTTCGCTCTGCTAAAAATAATTTCATCCGTACTAAATGCTCTGAACTCTCCTACTCGAATTCTTCCCGCTCCTTCTGGCACCTTGCCAAAAACCTTTCTAACGACTGTACCTCATCATCCTTCACTCCACATTTCCACTCTGATGGCTCTGTAGCTATTTCTTCTACTGATAAAGCAGAACTCTTTGCTCAGACTTTGACCTTCAATTCCAACTTAGACGATTAATGTGCTGTCCCTCCATCTCTTCCCCCCTCTGACTTCCTCATGCCTGACATTAAAATTTTTTCATTTAAAGTATTTACTGCCATCACTGGCCTCAGTATTAACAAGGCATATGGGCCTGATGGGGTTCCTCCTATTGTCCTCGAGAACTGTGCTTCTGTGCATACACCCTGCCTAGGTAAAATCTTTCGTCTTTGTCTGTCAACTTGCACCTTTCTTCTTGCTGGAAGTTTGCCCTCGTCCAGCGTGTCCCAAAGAAGGGTGATCATTCCCAACCCTCTTAACATCGGCCAATTGCTTTCACACCATGTATTTCAAAAGTTTTCGAGTTTATTCTTAACAAAATAAAAAAAATAAATCGTCTTTCCCATCACACTTTTCTTTCTTATCGTCAGTATGGGTTACGCCAGGGACGTTCCACTGGTGATCTTCTCACCTACCTTTCAGACTCCTGGTCACCACCCTTTCGGGACTTTGGCGAAAGCCTTGCCATTGCAACTGGCATCTGAAAGGCTTTCAATTGAGTCTGGTATAAATCTTTAATTTCCAAATTGCCCTCTTATGGTTTCTATCCTTCTATTTGTGCCTTCACCTAGCTTCCTTTCTGGTCGTTCTATGGCTGCTGTTGTAGACGGCCAGTGTTCTTCTCTTGGAGCTATCATTAGTGGTGTTCCTCAGGGCTCTGTCCTATCACCAACTCCCCTTCTTTTAATCATCAATGTCCTTCTAAGCTGTACATCTAGCCCTACCCACTCATACACTGATGACTCCACGCTTCACCTTTCCATTCGGTTCACGCAACGTCCATCTCAGCAGCTGCTTCAACAAACAAGGGATAAGACTATGGCATACCTAATGTCTGACTTGGCTAATATCTCTGACTGGGGTGAAAATAACCTTTTTTTTAATGTATCAAAAATCCAGTTCTTTCATTTATCAACCCGACAAAATCTTCCACAGGAGTACCCTCTAATTATTAACAATATCCAGCTCAATCCTACATCATCTTTAAACGTATTTGGGGTTTCATTCTCTCGAGATTTATCTTGGAATGAACATACTACCTCCCTTGTAAAATCTCCTTCCAAGAGACTGGGTGTGCTAAGCCTACTCCGTACCTTCTTTACCCCTGCACAGTTGTTGACTTTATACACGGGTTTTATTCGCCTCTGTGTAGAGTACAACTCTCATATGTGGGGAGACTCCCCACAATCAGCTCTTCTCAACAAGTTGGAGTCGAAAGCTTTTCGTCTCATTAACTCTCCTCTTACCGGCTCCCTTCAACCTCTGTCTCTTCGCCGCACAGTTGTATCTTTATCTCTGCTCTGTTGCTGCTTCAATTGTCATTGTTCCTCTCAATTGTCTGCTTGCATCCCTCCACCACTACGGTGGGCACGTAGTACCCGTCTAGCAACAAACTCTTATCCCTTTTCTGTCCAGCTTTCTAATGCATAAGTTAACTGCTACTCCCAGTCCTTCATGTATGCAACAGGTCAACCCTGAAACTCTCTCTTTGCTTTTCCTACTGCCTACTATCTCCAGTCTTTCAAACGCAATGTGTCCAGGCATCTCGAAATTAATGGATCTTGAATTTGGCTCTCTATTATCTTGTTTTTGTTTTTTCTTGGAGGGAGCAATGTACAGGCCCCTGGCCTTTGGTTCCTTGTTCCTTGCATTGAAAAAAAAAAAAAACATGAGTGTTAATGACTCTCTCTTCGTCACCATAGATTTAGTATTCTAATCCAGCTAACGCCAAACGATTTTGTCCCAGTTGAGGGTGAAGCAGAGAAGCCTGAGAGTGTAAACCGTGTACCATTAAAGGATTACTAATATTTTACATGAACTATTGCATAACGGGACCTGTATCCTCACCACCTCTCATGTCCTTTACTGCACAGGGAACGCTCATCCCTTGGGAGATGTCTTTGTGTGTGTGTGTGTGTGTGTGTGTGTGTGTGTGTGTGTGTGTGTGTGTGTGTTTGTGTAATGGTATAATAGGTGGAGAGAGTAAAGGGGAGAAATATGGATAAGGGGAGAGGGTGGTTCAGTAGCTCGGCCGGTTGTTACCTCACATTCTCAGGATGCTCTGTCGTAATTTTGAGTCCCCTGAATGCCACTAACTTTGTGTTGTGAACGCTGACAATGTAACGAATGGCCGCAGCAATAACATAACTAATCCCCCATCATAGCACTGTCTACTCTCACTATCCTCTGTGTCACCGTGAGCCTTTAAATCTATCCCACCCTCCTCCTGAACCCATTATGCATTTACCCATTTAACAGAAGGAAACGAGCGGAGACAATAGGCAAGAACGAAGGGGGTAGGGATGTAAGGATAGGATGAGAGATGGAGGGTACGGGGTGTGAGGGAGAACTTAGATAGCGTGGGATATGAGAAATGCAAAGAAAGGGTAAAAAGACGGAAGAGTCATGGGAAGGGAAGAGCATCGAGAATAGGAGTGTGTAGAGAAAAGCTGTTCATCTTTATTTTCGTACATCTACTTGTATGCTACTTGTATACCATCTCATACAACACTCACTACAATATGGCAAGTTGTCACCACCATCATCACATACCCCGAAGGCCACCATCATTTCCACATTCCCAGTACTGATACTTCCACCACCATGCCTCACATACCACCATACCATCATACACCACCATCAGATCAGCACAAACCACCACACCAACACCATCATATACCGACACACAAAGACCCATCATACCAGAATCACCATACCATAACACTACTATCACCACCACACCGTCACACCACCACACTAACACTGTCACACAACACCACCACCACATCAGCTCCATCTCACACCACCGCCACCACCACATCAGCACCATCACCCACCACCACCACATCAGCACCATCACACACCACCACCACATCAGCACCATCACACACCATCACCACATCAGCACCATCACACACCACCACAATATCAGCACACACCACTCTCCTACCAGCATCATCACACACCACCACAATATCAGCACACACCATTGTCCTACCAGCACCATCACACACCACCACCATCATTTCACGCTGACATACTAGTACCACAATGCACCGCCGCACCAGAAAGTCTACAAAAAATCACTTAATAAGGTGCTTAAAGTTGTCAGTTGTCAGCCTTTCTCCGGACACCTTATCACCACTTTCTAAATCCCGCATAACCAAACAGAAAATCACGTATAGCGCTCTCTTCTTAACAGGGTCTTGTCAAAAAGGCTTTTCTTTTTACTATATCCTTTCCTCCCACCATCTCTCATCAACCTCCTTCTCGTCACTGCAATGTTGCATCTCTCTCTCTCTCTCTCTCTCTCTCTCAGCTTGCCTTCATTCCCCATTACGGTTAGCATGAAGTTCCTATCTTGCTTCACACATTCCCCTCTTTTCTTTACATCTCTGATGTAAGAGTTAACTGGTATTCTCAGTCCTTCATGTACACAACAGGTCAGCTCTGGAGCTCTGATCCAAAATTTGTGATTCACCCTGCTAATGACCTGTCATTTAAATGCATTGTGTCCAGATAGCTTGAAATGAAATGGCCTTGATACTGACTAATTTTCCTACTTTCCCTAGAACAGGCAACTTTTTCATGCTTGTAGCCTTTGTTTATACTTTACATAAAAGTCATTGTTCACTAAACTTGAGCGGACCGTCCGGTGCTTGAGAAGTTTAGTGTCCGGTGCCCAACTTGGTCGGGGTTTGATCCTCGACGGGGACGAACATTAAACTGGATGTCGTAGTATGTCATTACATGCACAGTCTAAGTAATACTATTACTTAGACTGTGATTACATGTGTCTAATGATTGCGCCTTGTCAAGGCTCACTCCCTGACGTATAGCTACAGTCTATTTCACAAATACTTCCAATCTACATGCACGTCCTATATCACTTTCTATAAACCTTCCACACATATTAATGTGCTAAGCAGGTTTGGGAGAGTCGTTTCTCCAGTAAAAAATAATAATAAATAAAAAATACTGAGTCTCTGGCTGACGAATTAACTGTCACTTAGAACCCTATAAACAAGATTAAACGTGGCCAGCAGAGCAGAGTGACCATTAAGAAGGTTTGACCTGTACAAGAAACAGTGTCCACAGGAATACGAAGCACACAATACAAAACTTGCCAAGAAACAAACAAGGGCAATATGGCCATTTCTACGATGATCCCGTAACTCCTTCGCTGCGGCTTTGTTTACCTTAGTTTATTCTTGCTACCTCCAGACGATTTCACTAAACTTAAGGGAAAAAAATAATATTGCAGTGATTTAATGAAGGATATTACCTACCTCCATAGAGTAAAAAAAAAAAAAAAATCTATGCTGAATAAAATCGTCTGGAGATAGCTAAATTAAAACACTGAATACGTCCTCGGGCTGAAGGGGTTACTATTTTTTTTCCTTCGACAAACTCGTGCAAAACCACATAGCAGGTATATACATGTCTAGTTCTTCCTCCAAAATCGTTAAGAGACACACACATCATCGGATTTACACAAAGCATAATATTTTCCTTGTTCATGCTGGAGAAAGGAACTAGGTAATATACATAAAAGCCTGCTGACGGAACCACAACAGCAGGGAGGGAGCGAGGGGGAGGGAGAGGGAGGGAGACACAGAAGAAAGAAGGAAGGAGACGCGGCGGGGGGAGGGAAGGGGAAGCAAAGGGAGGGGGAAGGGAAAGGGGGCAATGGGAGACACCGAGGTAGGGAGAAGAGGAGCAAAGGCAGGTGGTAGACACTGAGGGAATGGGAGAGGGAGGGGAGCGAAGGGAGGGGGAGACTATGGGAGAAAAGGAGGGGGAGCAGAGGGAGAGGGAGACTATGGGAGAGAGGGGAGCAGAGGGAGTTGGAAAATGCTGAGTGAGTGGGATGGGGAGAGGGGAAGGGAGGGGAAGACGCTGAGGGGACTAAGAGAGAGGGTGAGGATGCAAA
>NC_136959.1:42360194-42400029 GCF_032717465.1 Coenobita brevimanus
TCTCGAATCCTCCTTCCTCTCACCCCGTTCCTCCTTTCAGCAGCATTTACTTCCTTTCCATACTTCCAGTGTCCAAATCAAACATATTTTTTTCTTTAGCTACATCAAAAACAATAACGTAGGAACAGGCACCGGAAGATCACAGTGGCGGTGAAACTGAGACAGCTAACATCCTCAACTTTATTTTTATTTACCGTAGATGGACATGTATGATTCAGGCAACGTTTCCAGTATATTAAGAAAATGGAAACCTAGTGATATTACAGATAGTTGGAAAGATGTACTTCTTGCACTCAAGCTGGTCAGCAAAACACCTGTGCTAGATTGAATATTGCTGACTGTTAAATGTAGAAGTGAATAAAGTATCAAAGTTTCTGGCTAAGTTTTCAACTTATCAAAGAGTAGCAAGATGTCACGGATGTGGCAGCTAAGAAACCAAATCCGATATTTTAAAAAAGTAACAAATCGTAACAAGGAAATTACCCTCCAACTATCCACAAAACAATGTGTTTTGGAAAGTTGGGCAGAAACCTTTTTTAAAGACAGGATCAACAAAAGCATATATACATATCAATTTAGTAAGAGATTAACTACATGAATTTCAGAATTATTACGCTCGTGTTACAAACCTGGATTTTCTTAAAGATAAGGTGAATATCCATGACGAGGCTAAATCTTTCGACGCTGTCTGTTTCAGTTTACCTAAGGCGTTCGATAAGATTCCCCACAAATCTCCTCCACAAACTAAATGTGCATTGCTGCAGTGGCAGTGTGCTCATGGAGATCGATAACTGGCTTACGTGACATAAATAAACAGACGATAGAAACTGACAATATCAGACTGGATAAGAGTTATAAATGGAGTGCCAAAAGGATCGGTGTTGGGTTCATTCTGTTTTCATTATGCATACTTGACACTGCCAATACTCATTTTAATCGATGAAGCAAAACTTAGTGGGAGAGAGAATACATCTTTACAATGGCAAGTGATTAAGAAATATTTTGATATGCTCTTTTCCTGGTCCCACTCATAGCACCCGGCTCTCAATAGAAGTAAATGCAAAGTAATAAAAATTGGTTGTAAATATGAAACAGTCGGGTATACTGTGAATAATATTTGATTCGATAATATGCACCACAAAAAAAATTGAGGAATTATAACATCAAATTATCTTAAACCAAGTAAAGAGTGTACAGTGCTTTTTACGAAAGCCAGCAGACTAGTTGGATTCAAATATAAATCGGAAAAATATCATCCTCACCTCGTATTATTCCTTAATACGCCGCCATCTAGAACAATGTATCTAGTTCTGGTCATCTTGATTGCAAAAAAGATATCGAGAAACTTGAAAGTAAAACAACGAGTGACAAAAATGACACCTAGATTGGGGAAATAGTCATGCAAGAAGCGTTTAGAAAAACTGAATCTGTATACTTGAACTAAGCACTGACTACACGGGGTTTTATTCAGACATAATAATTATATGGCGTCTCAAAAATAACTCATAGAAGACCGCACGCAAGATACTGAAAGAAATGGTTATTAAATTTTGGCGAACATTTCCAGTCCCATGAAGCAAAACACTTTCTTCCAAAGAATTGTAAAACTGCAGAACAAATTGTCCTGCACTGTGACAGGCCGTGATACAGCACTAACATAAAAGTCGTTTGGATAGATAACTACTGTCATGTCTCCTGTTAAACATGTTCTGTCTCGAAAAATACAATTCTGAAGCATTGTTTTTTCTGCAATGCGAAACATTACCTCAATATTACTTTCCCTGGCAGGTTACGATAATGCAAAATATGATTTGTATCTAACGTGTCTGTGAAATTTCCGTGACATTTTTCCAATACTGCATGGTAGTCCTTCTCACATTTTCCCGCCGGCTTCGGCTGGAGGTAGTGGTGGGTGGATGGATTCCTTGTGCTTTGCTATCCTTGTCTTTGAGTCACAGAATGGATATCTTAGTTATAACCCGTCATACAACAAACAACCTCAAAAGGACGAACAGGTCGGTCAACGTTTGCTTTTCTTTGTACTCCAGTCCTTCCCTCCTTTCCTCCTTACTCTCTATCTCCTCCTCCGTACCCCTCCCGGCAGCAGAGAGAGAGAGAGAGAGAGGGGGAGGGGGGGGCATTGGTATGGAGGGTGGCGTGTGTCGGCCTCGTCCCTCGGAGTTCCTCGCCACGATTACGGTGGGGCTAAACTGCTGCCGGGGGGAGAGGGGTGAGGAGAGGACTGGGGGAGATGGGCTGGAGAGAGATACAAGAGGGGGAGTGAAACAAAGGCAGTATGGGGTGGGGAGGAGGGGGTAGAAGAATGGAATGACTTTGAGGGAGGTAGATAAACTAAGTGGGCATAGGATAGAAGAGAGATATAAGAGGGGACAAGACAGTAAGGCTGGGGAAACGTGGGAAGGAAGGGAAATGGAATGGGGAAGAGTAAAGTAAAAGAAGGTGATTGGGATGGAGGAACAAACAGGGAGCTGAGAAGGTATGGGACTGCGTGGAGTAGAAGGCAGACTGTAAAGGAGAAAGGCAGCAAGAAGTGAAGGAATTATGGATGGAGGAGTGGAAGAAAGTAGAGAGAAAATAGCATGGAAAGAAGCGCTGGTGGGATGGGAAGACACAAAAGATGTAGAGAAAGAAAGGATGGGAGGACAGAAAAAAATGGGTAGGACGCAGGAAAAAAGAGAACTATGCAAGAAGGAAGGATGGGAATAGCGTAAGTAGACAGAGGGAAAGGTTGTGGAGGAGTGCAAGAAGAAAATGGGAAGATGAATAATCAGTAAGCGAGGTAGCTCTTCCTATATAAGAATTGTCCAGGTTCCAATGACATCACGTGCCTAAGGCATAGTGGTCCATGCACTAAAACGCCTATAAAGCCCAGCTTTATGCATACAAACCAAAAGACCTTCATTATTTAAGTGCAAAGCTACTCGCAAAGCCCCTTTAGCCCTCGTAAGAGTCGCGAACACGAATGGTAAAAAAAATATACCGATTGTTTTTCTTACTTTTATCAGCCATATCTCCAGAACGGAAAGTCGTTCACGAGCGTGTTAAGCACCAAAACGCTTCGCAACAGTTGTGGATGTTTCCTTCATATTTAGAGGAATATTCGAGCTATTACCTAGAAACATTCTATTGCTCTCATACAGCCTTTCAGATAATTATGTAAAACTCTACGGATTCATGTTGCCCCATTTAACGTAAGGCCAATGGAGGGAAAAGATATCCATAGAGGAGCATTGCCACAGGGAGGAAAATAGATCCACTGGAAAAATAGGCTCATGGGAAAAATAGGTACATAAAAATAGGTCTGTGGTAAAAAAAGTAGGTCCGTGGGGAAATTATATCCCTGAGGAAAACTAGCCTACGTCCATGATAGAAATAGGTCCATGGGAGATAATAGGGTCAAGATGGGGAGAAAAATCCAAGTTGGACAAGAAGTGGTGCCAATGCACAGCCAACCCGTCCCCGGCAGTCATTTTAGTGCTGACGTGTAAACACAATAGGATATGTAGACAAAGATGTCACATATCAAATTTGGAGTAAATCGGGTGAAAACTGACGAGTTTATGCCCATTTGAAATTTTAGGCCTGACCCACCTGACATTGACCCCTCTACCGCTAACTAGGGGGCGACCCCCCCTGATGTAATGAGGCACGTTATAGGATGCATATTTGAAAGATGCACCTTTAGGTTTTGGTTTCATGTCGATAAGACGAATTTGAAAAGGAGTTATGGAGAAAAAAACGATTTTTTAAAAATAAATATTTCGGACCTTCAGCATGGGCCTTGGCCTAATTTGGCCCAAAATTTAATCTGGCGATCAGAATGTCATAGCCCATCATCCCTGTAATTTTAGTCAAAATCGCACCAGTAGTTTTCGCGTAAAGTTGTTAACAGACAGACAGACAGACAAACAAGCCAACAAACTAACCGAGTGACAACAATACCCGTCCCCGAGCTCCTCCGGGGCGGGGACGGGTAAAAATAGGTTCACGGAGAAATTGTCAGCGGGGTAAATAGGTCAATAGTGAAAAATATGTCGAAGTTGGAAAGTAGGTCAAGGGGGACATAGGTCCAAGTGGAAAATAGGTTCATCGGGGAAGATAGGTCTGTTGGAGAAAAAAGGACTATGGAAAAAATAGGTCCAAGAGGAAATTTTGTTAAGGCAGGAGCAGATACCTGAGGGAAACACGTAGGTGGAGACTGGCAGCTAGGAAATATAACCAGAGACGAATTTATGAGCTAGTAGAATGTAATGTGGATTTGGTAGCTGGCTTCCATAAAATGATCATAAAATAGAAAACAAAAACTTTATTCCAACATTATTATTAACACTTAGCGATGCAAAAAGAACAGAAACATGAGATGTAAAAAGCATAGAAACAGGAGAGCATTTGGATGGGAGGATATTCAGAGTTCTACACCCATTACTACACTCCACCAGCCACAAACGTTGTGAGTACAGTGTGGAATGTAGTAATGGATATAGAACTCTGAATCTCCTCCCATCCCAAACGCTCTCTTGTTTCCGTGCCTTTTGAATCTCTTGTTTCTGTATGTTTTTCATCCCAATAGGTTAACAGTCATTTTGATTTTTTTTTTTTTTTTTTGTGAAAGATATACAAAGAGAAAGAGTGGAAGAGTGCAAGAAGGATGGGTAGAAGGGAGGTGTAAGAGTAGAAAACTAACATTTTCGATCAAACAGAAAAGCACGCAGCGAAGAGGTCCACAGTACAGATGAAAGCAACGTTCTTCCACGTATAATCTGTGTATAGTGTGTAACCCTGATATCCTGAAGCTTCTTTGCAGTAGAATTTAGTTTTAACGAGTCATCATCACGTACGCAACTGTGTAAACTTTCCCACTTGACTTGCCCTATGCCTTCCATTGTTCTTGTCCCCGCACTGAACAACCTCCCGCATCTAACGACCCAGAAAGACAGAGAGAGAGAAAAAAAAATGGTCTTCGGACAATTTCTAAACTCCGTGAACAGGTTTGGAGTTCCAAAAGAATGAGCAGGAGAAAAGCTGGGCTAAAGGGTTTTAAATGAAGGTCGAGGTTAAACTCACAAAAGTGCATTCAGACCAGAGAGCTAGAAACCCGCGTATCGAAATCCAATTTCAATGAAGCAGTTTTTCACGGTTAAGTCTAATCTCGTTCTCTATCAGGCCACTCCAGCAACGAATGCGTTACTAGTATGTAGGCAAATGAAAGGACATGAAAAACGCAGAGGGCTGGTAAGTTAACTCTCATGGTCGTGTCTTACCTCGTATTTTATTCCAGCTTAAACCAGACTGTCTTATTTAGCTTGGAATAAGTTATAGGGGTCTGAGAGTGTTATTACTGAAACCACGAACCCTCTCATGGACGGAACAACTCTAGTATTCTATTCCCGCTGGCAGTGAACCATAGAAATTTGAGTGTTAATGAGAGAGTGCAGGGAATAGAAGAGGAAAGGTGGGTGGGAGGAAAGTAGAGGAGTAATGAAGCATGAGAAAAGTAATAGAAATGCATGATAAAAGTGGGAGGAAAAGGGAGAGAGAGAGGAGAGAGGAAAGAAGATGGAAAAAAGGTGGGAGGGGGGAGGAAATCAACAAGGAAAAGGGATTATGGGGGGGGAGGTAGGGCTGGAGTAATGACCGAGAGGAAAGTAGGGGAGCTGGAAAGAGGAAAGTTAGGGCAGGGAGAGGGGAAAAGAAGAAAAGCTAGGAGGAGCTCTAAGAAAGTGTAACAACTGCTCCCACCCGTTGGTCTAAGAGTTGGAAATTCGATTCTTCTGTGACCATGACCCTCGACAGATTGCACTCAAAATCGAATTACTTTATCCTTGCCTAACCCTTAACACTTCCATCAAGATTAGTCCTAATCAAAGGAAAACTGTTTGAGCTGATCTTGCCCTACGAGCTTAACATTTGCCCTTTCCATGTGACCTTGACTTTTGACTGATTGTTCTCAAAATGAAATTCCTTTATCCATGCCTTGGTTTGAAGTCTTCCAGAAAGTTTGAGTTAAACTGAAAAAATGCTGTTTAATTTAGCCTTGTCATGAGACCTTGACCTTTGATTTAATATTCTTAAAAAGTACAGGTCAGACCCTTGGAAGATACCTATCCCTTCCACTAAGTTTGCCTCATATGAGATCAAGACTGCATTAGTTATTTTTTCTCATACTGTAGACACGCAGGTCGAACTATGATCTTGCCCGGTGGCCTTCTACTTCTGACTGACTGTTCTCAAAATTGATCCCCTTCCTGTTTATATTACTCTCAGTCCTTTCACTAGATAAAAATCGGATAAAAGCTGTTTAAGTTGACCTTGCTGTGTCAGATTCTGAGCCAACTCTCTGGCCTTAACCTTTGACCTCTTGTTCTAAAAAACTATAGGTCAACCCCTTTTCTGACTGTCGGCCTGTGCGTCAACTTTGATTAAAATCGAATAAAAGCCGAAGTTATCTTACACACACACACACACACACACACACACACACACACACATATATAGATAGATAGATAGATAGATAGATAAATAAATAAACAGATAGATAAATAGAAAACACATGCTCTCGTTGCGCGAGCGCTGGTGCAAAAATGACGAGAAATGAAAAAATGAGAAGGCAAGGAAGAATTCTGAGAGAAATATATATCTTTCGCATGGTCGGGACAGTTTTAGTATCTTACCGCAGGTAATGCCGGATGATTTTACTTAGCTGACACTGAGTTGCCTGTGGCAGGTGGGGCACCCATCATACACTCATTCACTGTTGTATTTTTTTTGGCTGGATCTGCACTGAGTGATAAGTAAAATTTCTTGTGTCCCAGGAGGCTATTTACTACGTTGGGAGGTAATCATCTAACCACACTACGTCTGGTGGTCCAGTGAGTTAAGGCGCTCCAACTGGATGCGGCCGGTAATGGTTTACCTCTAAGGGTTGGTTAGAATTATTGCTCATAATGCTACTCAGGGTCGAGTGAGTCGGGTCACCGTAATGTTAAATGTCAGGATTCAGTAGCCTACACTCGGTCCCCTGCGCTCTTGGTTGGAAAAACTGAATGATGGATGGATGAACACTGACCAGTTCGTGACTGGGACTGTTGATAATGCAGTTCATACGCTTTTATTCACTTGAGAGTGAGTTATAGAAGCCGGAGAGAGTTAAAGCAGGAGAAGTTAAAGAAAAAAAATATAAGGCTGAGAGGAAAAGGAAGAAATAAAGTTGTACTGGAACAAGCGAGGAGGGAACGTAAGGACAATGACTAGGGAAATGCGAGAAAGGGGAACTAACTGGATAGAGAAAGGGGAGTTATAAGGTAGACTATTGTAGTACACAAACCCGTCTCTAGCAACACTCCCTGGGTGTCAACTCCCCACCTACCTATATCCCCCAGAGAGCCTGTTCCCACGATGACAAATTTTCACCATTGACATAATTTCCCTTGGACCTATTTTTTCCATGAATCTATTATCCACATCGACCTATTTTTGCTCGTGGAGATATTTCCCATACTGAGCTATTTTTCCTCATGGATTTTTTTCTTTGCGTGAACATATTTTCTTCCATGAACCTACTTTTGCCATGGACTTACTTTGATCATGGACCTGTTTCCCCCATGGACCTGTTTTCCCCATTAGCCCATTTTCACCATTGACCTTTTTTCCCCATCGACTTTTTATTTCCTCCGTGGACCTATCTTCCCTCTATGAACATTTCCCCCGTCGACCTGTTTTCCCCTGACTCGTTTTCCTCATGGACCTATTTCCCCTACAGACCAATATTTACCAGCACCAAATCTGCACATGGACCTCTTTTCTCGAGTGGACCTATATCTCCCCATGGACCTAATTTTACCCATTGGACCTATATTGCTACTTGGGCCAATTTCCCAGTGATATTTCTCCATGGATATAGTACTCGACATGGACCTATTCCTACCTCAAGTACCAATTGAATTTCCTTTCTAAACACCCACTCACCCACCCAACCCAGCCCACCTATCCAACCCACCCTCCCACCAACCCACTCACCTCTTCCCATTCCCCACCGCGCTCACCCACCCACCTAAATCTGCTCACCCACCCAACTCACCCTGCCAAGCGCCCAATATTCCCCTTCCACCCACCCTGTCCAACCCCCCACCAACTACCCATCCGACCATCAACCTCCACAAGATTACTTGTAAGTTTACACACACACACACACACACACACACACACAGGGAGAGAGAGAGAGAGAGAGAGAGAGAGAGAGAGAGAGAGAGAGAGAGAGAGAGAGAGAGAACTGTTGTTACAGTATGGAAACGTGAGGGAAGGGATGGACGTGGAGAAGTGGAGGACAGAGACAGAAAGAGAAGGAAGAATGTTGGACGAAAGAAAAAGGGAAAACAGGAAGGACAAAGAAACGAAGAAAAAGAAAGAGTTAGAAGGATAGAAGAGGCAGAATATGAAAGAGTACAGAAAGAAGAGAAAAAAAAGAGGCTTAGAGGCATAGAGGAAAAGTGTAGACACAGAAGAAGAATGGAGTAAAGATGAAGGGTGAAGAGAAGAGTGAAAAAGCAAAGGATGGAGAGAAGGGGAAAAAATTAGAACGAAGCAAAATAGAATAAATTTTAAAGGGGAAGTTAATAGTGTGAAAAGAAAGAAGACAGGAATATGAACAAGGAGAGAAAGGAAAGGAGAAAGAAGAGGGTTGGTGGAAACAGGATTGGGAAGCGAGGAGAGAAAAAAAAAAAAATTAGTAGAAAGACGACGGAGAATGACAAGGAGATGGGGGAAGGAAAAAAAAAAGAAAAACGAGTAAATAACGGAAGAGAGAGAGAGAGAGAGGGAGAGAGAGAAGGTGCTTGGGAAGGGGGAGATATTGGAGGGGGGGGTCACAATTCACGGCTTCCCGAGTTGCCCGGCCACTCGGCTAGACTACAGAGGGAGAGAGAGAGAGAGAGAGAGAGAGAGAGAGAGAGAGAATAAAGAGGTTCCGAGGATGAGCGGTGAACTAGCGATCTCAAGTACAAGAAACTGGAATATAAAAATCATGTATATATTTGCATTTGGCTTCGAATATTCCATTACACTGCAGATCAATAAAACTGTGCATGCCATTTATTCGTACTATGTAGGAGAAGGCAGACATTAAGGAAAACTGTGCAAATACTGAACTATAACAGGAGTAAACACACACACACACACACACACACACACACACACACACACACACACACACACACACACACACACACACACACACACACACACATCATAAACTCCATAAACTACGTGCGTCAGCATACGTCTTCTCTTTTATTCTTATTCAGGCTACCTCCTGACGAGCTTATTTAACTGAAGGGAATCATAGGAACCTGAGCGTTAATACTGGTACTTTTATTTCTCCCATGGTCGAGACAGCCTTAGTGTTCATTTCCATCTAACACCAGACGGTTCCATTCACTGAGTGTAAGTCATACAAGCATGAGTGTTAATGATCGTATTATTAACTCTCTTCTCATGTCCAGAGCATTACTATGCTATTCCACTCAATGTCAGACGATTTTTTCTAGTCGAAATTAAATCATAGAAGCCTGAGAATGTAAACCGTGTACCATTAAAAGATTACTGATACTTTACATGAACTTTTGCATAACGTGAGCTGCATCCTCGACACCTCTCATGCCCTTTACTGCACAGGAAACGCTCATCCCTTGGGAGATGAGTTTGTGTGTGTGTGTGTGTGTGTGTGTGTGTGTGTGTGTGTGTGTGTGTGTGGAGAGGGTAAAGGGGAGAAATATGGATAAGGGGAGAGGGTGATTCAGTAGCTCGGTCGGTTGTTACTTATCTCACATTCTTGGGACGCTCTGTCGTAAGTCTGAGTCCCCTGAATGCCACTAAGTTTGCGTTGTGATCGTTGACAATGTAACGAATGGCCGCCCAATAACATACCTAATCCTTCATCATAGCACTGTCTACTCTCACTATCTTTTGTGTCACCGTGAAACTTTAAATCTATCCCACCCTTCTCCTGAACCCTTTATCCTTTTATTCATTTAACAGGTGGAAAGAGGGGGAGAGAGTGGGGTGACGACGGAGGGAGGAGGGATGCAAGGATAGGATGAGAGATGGAGGATATGGGAGTGAGGGAGAAATTGGATAGCGTGAAATATGAGAAATGCAAAGAAATGGTAAAAGAAGGAAGGGTCATGGGAAGGAAAGAGCATGGAGAATAGGAGTGTGTAGAGAAAGGCGGTTCATCTTTATTTTCCTGTATCTGTTTGTATGGTACTTATATACCATCTCATACAACACTCACTCCAGTATGGCAAGTTATCACCACCATCATCACATACCCCGTAGGCAACCATCATTTCCACATTCCCAGTGCTGATACTTCCACCACCATGCCTCACATACCACCATACCATCATACACCACCATCAGATCAGCACAAACCACCACACCAACACCATCATATACCGACACACAAAGACCCATCATACCAGAATCACCATACCATTACACTACCATCACCACCACGCCGTCACACCACCACACTAACACTGTCACACAACACCACCACCACATCAGCACCATCACCCACCACCATCACATCAGCACCATCACACACCACCACCACATCGGCAGCATCACACACCACCACCACATAAGCACCATCACACACCACCACCACCACATCAGCACCATCACACAACACCATCACACCAGCACACACCACACACCACCACCACCACCATATCAGCACACACCACTAATCCACCATCACCATCACCATCACACACCACCACCACCAATCCACGCTGACATACCAGTAACAATGCACCGCCACACCAAAAAGCCTACAAAAAATCACTTAATAAGGTGCTTAACGTTACCTGTTGTCAGCCTTCCTCCGGGCACCTTATCACCACGCCCTAAATCCTGCATAACCAAACAGAAAATCAACTATAGCACTCTCTTCTTAACAGGGTCCTGTCAAAACGGCTTTTTTTTTATTATATCCTTTCCTCTCACTATCTCTCATCAGCCTCCTTCTCAGCACTGTAATGTTGCATCTCTCCCTCTTTGCTTGCCTTCATTCCCCATTACGGTTAGGATGAAGTTCCTGTCTTGCTACACACATTCACATCTTTTCTTTACGTCTTTAATGTAAGAGTTACCGTAACTGGTTTTCTCAATCTTTCTTATACACAAGACAGGTCTGGAGCTCTCATCCTAATTTTTTTGTTCTCTCTACTTGTGACCTGTTTTTTAAACGCATTGTGCCCAGATAACCTGAAATCAAACGGTTTTTATACTGACTGATTTTCCTACTTTCTTTAGAACGGGCAACTTTTGCATGCTTGTGGCGCCCCCCAACCTTTTTTTACTTTGCATAAAATTTATTATTTACTAAACTTAAACGGACCCTCCTGTGGCTGAGAAGTTTAGCATAGTGCTTGGTGCCCAACTTGGTCAGGGTTTGACCCAGACGGGGACGAACATTAAAGTGGATGTAGTAGTATGTCCTTATATGTGCTTCATGTTTGTACTTGCAAAGGTTCATTCCTTGACGTATAGCTACAGTTTATTTCACAAATACCTCCATTCTACATGCACTTCCCACATGACTTTCTATAAATCTTCCACACAATTTAATATGCTGAGCATGTTTGGGAAAGTCATTCCTCTAGTAAAGAAATGCACTGAGCCTCTGGCTGATGAATTAGCTGCCATGCTTAAACAAGGCTTAAACGTGGCTAGCAGTGCAGACTGACCATTAAGAAGATTAGATGAGCACAAGAAAACATTGCCCACAGGAATACGAAGCATACAATACAAAACTGCCCCAAAAGGCAAACAGTGGTTATATGGCCATTTCGATGACGATCCCGTAACTCCTTCACTGCAGCTTTGTTTACCTTAGTTTATTCTTGCTACTTAAACTTACGGAACAAAATAACATTGCAGTGATTTAATGAAGGATAATACCTTCTATGGCCTGTGGACCCTCCAAACAAACGTCGGTTGTGGCGCTTTGGAGCTGCGGATTGGGAGGCCCTCAGGTAGTACTTCTTTGATTATCCCTGGAATGATTATTGCATCCATGGCCGACAGCCAACTGAGTGTGCCATGCGCTTTATGGAGGTTATTCTCTCCGGCATGGAAGCATACATCCCTTTCTAATATCCTTTGACTAATGCAAAAAAAAAAAAAATGGTTTAATTACTTTTGTTCTAATGCTGTCCACAACAAGGAGAATGCCAACAAAAGGTAATCTCATCTTTTTTGTTTCTGCCCGAAATCGAGCTAAGACTGTTCTTCGCTTTGCTATAAATAATTTCATCTGTAAATAGCTCTGAATTCTGCAACGAATTCTTGTCGCTCATGGCATCTTGCCAAAAACCTTTCTAACAACTTTACCTCATCATCCTTCCCTCCACTTTTCCACTCTGATGACTCTGTAGCTATTTCTTCTACTGACGAAGCAGAACTCTTTGCTCAGACTTTCTCCTCCAATTCCACCTTAGACGATTCCGATGCTGTTCCTCCCTCACTTCCCCACTCTGACTTCTTCATGGCTGATATTAAAATTCTTCAACTGAAGTATTTTCTGCCATCACTGGCCTCAACACTAACAAGGCATATGGGCCTGATGGAGTCCCTCCTGTTGCCCTCAAGAACTATGCTTCTGTGCTCACACCCTGCCTAGGTAAGCTCTTTCGTCTTTGCCTATCAACTTGCACCTTTCGTTCTTGCTGGAAGTTTGTTTTCATTCAGCCAGTCCCAAAGAAGGGTGACCATTCTCACCCCTCTTACTATTGCCCAGTTGCTTTCACATCCTGTATTTCAAAAGTTTTCGGGTCTATTCTCAACAAAATAATTTTAAAGTATAATTCTTATCACAACCTTCTTTCTTATCGTCAGTATGGGTTCCTCCAGGGACGCTCCACTGGTGATATTCTCACCTACCTTTTAGAATCCTTATCATCCTCGTTTCGGGACTTTGGCGAAAGCTTTGCCATTGTACTTGACATCTCAAAGGCTTTCAGTCGAGTCTGGCATAAATCTTTAATCTCCAAACTGCCCTTTCACGGTTTCTATCCTTCTATCTGTGCCTTCATCTCTAGCTTCCTGTCTGGTCGTTTTATAGCTGCTGTTGTAGACGGCCACTGTTCTTCTCCCAGAGCTATCAATAGTGGTGTTCCTCAGGGCCCTGCCCTATCACCAGCTCTCTTCCTTTTATTCATCAATGACCTTCTAAACTGTACATCTAACCCTATCCACCTATGGGCTGATGACTTGACCCTTCACCTTTCCATTCGGTTCCCTCAGCATCCATCTTAGCAGCTGCTCCAACAAACAAGTGATGAGTCTATGACACACCTAATGTCTGACTTGGCTCATATCTCTGACTGGGGTAAAAATAACCTTGTTGTTTTTAATGCATCAAAAATTCAGTTCTTTCATCTATCAACCCGACAAAATCTTCCACAGGAGTACCCTCTAATTTTTAACAATATCCAGCTCAATCCTGCATCATCTTGAAACATACTTGGGGTTTCATTCTCTCGGAATTTATCTTGGAAAGCACATTTACCTCCCTTGTAAAATCTGCTTCCAAGAGATTGGGTGTGCTAAGCCGACTCCGTACATTCTTTGAGGTGTAGACTTTATACACGGGTTTTATTCGCCCCTGTGTAGAGTACAACTCTCATGTGTGGGGAGGCTCCCCACATACATCTCTTCTGAAGAAGGTGGAGTCAAAGGCTTTTCGTCTCTTTAACTCTCCTCCTTTAACTGGCTCCCTTCAAAATGCACTGTTGCCTCTTTATCTCTTTGCTATCGCTACTTCAATGGTCACTGCTCCTCTGAACTGTCTGCTTGCATCCCCCCACCACTTCGGCGGGCACGTAGCACCCGTCTAGCAACACACTCATCACGTTTCTTTCCAACACTCTAATGCAAGAGTTAATCGCCACTCCCAGTCCTTCACGTATGCAACAAGTCAACTCTGAAACTATCTCCCTCTCGGTTTTTCCTACTGCCTGTGATCTCCAGTCTTTCAAACACAGTGTGTCCAGGCATCTCGAAATGAATGGATCTTGAATTTCTCTCTCTGTTACCTTTTTTTTTTTTTTTTTTTTTCTTGGAGGGATCAGTTTGCAGGCCCCTGGCCTTTAGTTCCTTCTTCCTTGCATTAAAATAAAGAAAAGTATGAGTGTTAATGATTGTATTATTTACTCTCTCTTCGTCGCCAGAGATTTAGTATTCTAATCCAGCTAACGTCGGACCATTTTTTCCAGTTGAGAATGAAACATAGAAGCCTGAGAGTGTAAACCGTGTACCATTAAGGGATTACTAACACTTTACATGAACTATTGCATAACGGGAACTGCATCTTCGCCACCTCTCATGCCCTTTACTGAACTGGGAATACTCATCCCATGGGAGATGAGTTTGCGTGTGTGTGTGTGTGTGTGTGTATTGGTAAGAGGGTAACGGGAAGAAATATGGATAGGAAGGCAGGGTGATTCAGTAGCTCGGTCGATTGTTACCTCACATTCTCGGGACGCTCTCTTGTAAGTTTGAGTCCCTTGGATGCCACGAAGTTTGCGTTGTGATCGCTGACAATGTAACGAATGGCCGCCACAATAACATAACTAATCCTTCATCATAGCACTGTCTTTTCTTACTATCTTTTGTGTCACCGTGAAACTTTAAATCTATCCAACCCTCCCCCTGAATCCTTTAAGCTTTTACCCATTTAACAGGAAGAAAGGGGGAGGAGAGAGTGGGGGAGAACGGAGGGGGAAAGGATGCAAGAATAGGATGAGAGATGGAGGGTACGGGGTGTGAGGGATAACTTAGATAGCGTGGGATATGAGAAATACAAAGGAAGGGTAAAAGAAGGAAGAGTTATGGGAAGGAAAGAGCATGGAGAAGAGAAGTGTGTAGAGAAAGGGGGTTCATCTTTATTTTCCTGTATCTGTTTGTATGGTACTTATATATCATCTCATACAACACTCACTCCAGTATGGCAAGTTATCACCACCATCATCACATAACCCGTAGGCCACCATCACTTCCACATTCCCAGTACTGATACTTCCACCACCATGCCTCACATACCACCATACCATCATACACCACCATCAGATCAGCACAAACCACCACACCAACACCATCATATACCGACACACAAAGACCCATCATACCAGAATCACCATACCATCACACTACCATCACCACCACGCCGTCACACCACCACACTAACACTGTCACACAACACCACCACCACATCAGCACCATCACCCACCACCATCACATCAGCACCATCACACACCACCACCACATCAGCACCATCACACACCACCACCACATCAGCACCATCACACACCATCACCACATCAGCACCATCACACACCACCACAATATCAGCCCACACCACTGTCCTACCAGCACCATCACACACCACCACCACCATTCCACGCTGACATACTAGTACCACAATGCACCGCCACACCAGAAAGTCTATAAAAAATCACTTAATAAGGTGCTTAAAGTTGTCAGTTGTCAGCCTTTCTCCGGACACCTTATCACCACTTTCTAAATCCCGCATAACCAAACAGAAAATCACGTATAGCGCTCTCTTCTTAACAGGGTCTTGTCAAAAAGGCTTTTCTTTTTACTATATACTTTCCTCCCACCATCTCTCATCAACCTCCTTCTCGTCACTGCAATGTTGCATCTCTCTCTCTCTCTCTCCCTCTCTCTCTCTCTCTCTCTCTCTCTCTCTCTCTCTCTCTCTCTCAGCTTGCCTTCATTCCCCATTACAGTTGGCATGAAGTTCCTGCCTTGCTTCACACATTCCCCTCTTTTCTTTACATCTCTGATGTAAGAGTTAACTGGTATTCTCAGTCCTTCATGTACACAACAGGTCAGCTCTGGAGCTCTGATCCAAAATTTGTGATTCACCCTGCTAATGACCTGTCATTTAAATGCATTGTGTCCAGATAGCTTGAAATGAAATGGCCTTGATACTGACTAATTTTCCTACTTTCCCTAGAACAGGCAACTTTTGCATGCTTGTAGCCTTTGTTTATACTTTACATAAAAGTCACTGTTCACTAAACTTGAGCGGACCCTCCTGTGGTTAAGAAGTTTAGAGTAGTGTCCGGTGCCCAACTTGGTCGGGGTTTGATCCTCGACGGGGACGAACATTAAAGTGGATGTCGTAGTATGTCATTACATGCACAGTCTAAGTAATACTATTACTTAGACTGTGATTACATGTGTCTAATGATTGCGCCTTGTCAAGGCTCACTTCCTGACGTATAGCTACAGTCTATTTCACAAATACTTCCACTCTACATGCACTTCCTATATCACTTTCTATAAACCTTCCACACATATTAATGTGCTAAGCAGGTTTGGGAGAGTCGTTTCTCCAGTAAAAAAATAATAAAAAATAAAAAATACTGAGTCTCTGGCTGACGAATTAACTGCCACTTAGAACCCTTCAAACAAGATTAAACGTGGCCAGCAGAGCAGAGTGACCATTAAGAAGGTTAGAACTGTACAAGAAACAGTGTCCACAGGAATACGAAGCACACAATACAAAACTTGCCAAGAAACAAACAATGGCAATATGGCCATTTCTACGACGATCCCGTAACTCCTTCGCTGCGGCTTTGTTTACCTTAGTTTATTCTTGCTACCTCCAGACGATTTCACTAAACTTAGGGGGAAAAATAATATTGCAGTGATTTAATGAAGGATATTACCTACCTCCATAGAGTAAAAAAAAAAAAAAAAAAAAAACTTTATGCTGAATAAAATCGTCTGGAGGTAGCTAAATTAAAACACTGAATACGTCCTCGGGCTGAAGGGATTACTATTTTTTTTTTCCTTCGACAAACTCGTGCAAAACCACATAGCAGGTACATGTCTAGTTCTTCCTCCAAAATCGTTAAGAGACACACACATCATCGGATTTACACAAAGCATAATATTTTCCTTGTTCATACTGGAGAAAGGAACTAGGTAATATACATAAAAGCCTGCTGACGGAACCACAACAGCAGGGAGGGAGCGAGGGGGAGGGAGACACGGAAGAAAGAAGGAGGGAGACGCAGCGGGGGGAGGGGAAGGGGGACAATGGGAGACACCGAGGTAGGGAGAAGAGGAGCAAAGGCAGGAGGTAGTCACTGAGGGAATGGGAGAGGGAGGGGAGCGAAGGGAGGGGGAGGCTATGGGAGAAAAGGAGGGGGAGCAGAGGGAGATGGAGACTATGGGAGAGAGGGGAGCAGAGGGAGTTGGAAAATGCTGAGTGAGTGGGACTGGGAGAGGGGAAGGGAGGGGAAGACGCTGAGGAAAGGGCAGGGGAATACAGAGAGGGGACTAAGAGAGAGGGTGAGGATGCAAAGGGAGAGTGGGGGGAAGAAGACGCTGGGGGAGGGAAAGGGGGAGAGAGAGACGATGATGAAGGATTTAGCTCGTATCCACAACTAGTTTTTGTTTTTCGTGCAGGTGCCTTTATGCTTATGAAAAATGTGTGTGTGTGTGTGTGTGTGTGTGTGTGTGTGTGTGTGTGTGTGTATTTGCAGTGAAGAAAGGAATAATCAAGACAATGTGCTTTTGTTATAATTCTCTGTCTGTCTGTCTGTCTGTCTGTCTCTCTCTCTCTCTCTCTTAGCTATTGGCACAGTACATAAACAGATGACTGACCAATAACCCTCAATACCCACGATTTTTAAATCAATTTGAGACAGAGGAATAGATAGATAGGTAGATACAGAGAGAGAGAGAGAGAAAGAGAGAGAGAGAGAGAGAGAGTATTGCCAGTGATTGTCGAGGAAGCCTATATCAAATGCATGTCCATTATACTGTATCCGTCTCATCACCATATTGCTAACACCACCACGGTCATCCCGGAATGATAACATCACCATCACAAAACAGCCCCAGGTAAACACAACGTTCCACAGCACACCATACAACATCACACGCCAGCACACCACACAACACATCTTAACCACACCACATCACACTAAATCTCATTGCACTACACCAAATCGCGTACCAGCACACCACACTAAATCACGTAGCACCACACCACACCAAATCACGTAGCACCACACCACACCAAATCACATAGCACCACACCACGCAACACCATGCCACACATAACAACAAACCACACCAGACAATGCCATAGAACAGTGTACCACACAATATACACCATGCAACACGATACCACACCACACAATGTCACAGCACCACACCACATCACGACATAGTGCCACACCACATTAAAAACACAGTTCTACACCACACCACACGACACCAAGCTCCAACACAACTTTAAATGTACCACCCCACAGCCATCATCATTACAAGTGAGCCAGTGCAGCGAGCGAAGCGATGTTTACTCTACGTTCAGCTGAGAAATGAGCGGCTCGACACAACCCGGCCCGGCCCAACATGACACCGTCGGACCGCGATGGTTTTCAGAAGCTAATAACTTTTCTATGTGAGACAGAGAAAAGAATCTTTCAGCAGGCAGTAGATACATTCAATAAATTTTGTTTTTAGCTATATATTTACTCATGAGACCAAAGAAACCCCTTGGAATCCCAGTTTTCCAAGTAAATGTACCGAGGGTTTCAACTGAAGTGCTCCCTTATGAAATCGATTTAGAAAAGATTTCCTGTTGCAACACTATGTTTTCTTGCATGAATTCTAACAATTAAATATCGAATATTACGCTCATCATTTTTTATGAACATTTTTCCTATGTTTCAGGGGTGAAATCAGCAAGGGTAATTGCCCAATTTCTTGGTTTTATCATTCGGTCAATAGCCAAGCGTTTACCGACGCAGTTCCATGACACAGCAGGTCGGAAGTAGAGAAATGAACATTGCGCGTGTGATAAATGCTACGGCGCCACGCTGTATGCACATCCAGAGAGAAAATGTGAGAAAGTAAATATTTTAACTGAACTGTTCTTCTGCTGTTGTTCAACTACCTCACCAGAAATGTTGCAAGTTTACACCAAGATGAAATTATGTTGATAGGCGTATGTACAAACGCTCGCTCGCTCGTCACGTGCTCACAGAGCGCACTTTACTTGTAATAATACCAGCACGGCACCACAACGACCAAATCCACCATCGACAAACCAGTATCACCATCGCCATCACACCAGCATCCGCTACACCATATTCTTAAAGCACAATCACGCCAATGCTGCCATAACGACAGTGCCACCATCAAAGCCAGTGACACCATTAAATGACCACCTCCATCACCAGTAACACTGCAGTATACCTCACTGCCACCACTACCACAGCTACATCACCGTCACTACACCATCACTACAACACCAGCACCACCACTACCACTACTCCATCACCACCATATTACCACCACCATTATCGCTACAACCATCTACATCATTATATTCCCGTTACCGCACCACCGCTATAACATCATCACAACACTACCACCACCACCACCACTATACCATCGCTGTATCACCTCTACTGTACACCACTACACCAGAACTAGCACCGTTACCCTTCTTTAGGATCTGGTGGGGTGCCAATAAGGATTTTCCAAAAGCCAATCACAACTTTTGTCGATGCCATCTTCCTACTCACTATAAGACCCTCCTTAAGCACAGTACATAAGGGGACGGGAAAATATTTCCCCCCCAAAATACACAATTTCACCCTCTCAAACAGACAACTCCTCAACCCCAACCCACACAACCCTCATCTCCAACCAACACAACCACCACTCCCTCACACAGACACAACCCCCACCCCCTCACATAGATACAACCCCCACCCACTCACACAGACATAACCTCAACTCCCTCACACAGACACAACCCCAACCCCCTCACACAGACACAACCCCCATCCCCTCACACAGACACAACCTCCACCCCATCACACAGACACAACCCCCACCCCACACACAGACACAACCCCCACCCCCACACACAGACACAACCCCCACTCCCTCACACACACACAACCCCCACTCCCTCACACAGAAACAACCCTCAATCCCTCACACAGACATAACTCCCACTCCCTCACATAGACACAACCCCCACTCCCTCACACAGACACAACCCCCACTCCCTCACACACACACACACACAACCCCCACTCACACACACACACACACACACACACACACACACACACACACACACACACACACACACACACAACCCCCACCCCCACACACACACACACACACACACACACACACACACACACACACACACACACACACACACACACAACCCCCACTCCCTCACACACACACAACCCCCACTCCCTCACACAGACACAACCCCCACTCCCTCACACAGACACAACCCCCACTCCCTCACACAGACACAACCCCCACTCCCTCAAACAGACACAACCCTCACTCCTTCACACAGATACAACCCCAGTCTCTCACACAGACACACACCCCACCCTCTCCGATAGGCACATCCCCTCAACCCCAACCAAGACAACCCCCACACCCTGAAACACACAGCCCATTCCCTCCCACTGACGTAACCCCTCACCTGGCCCTAAAGTCCAAGGATGTATCCTCGTTAGCATCCCTCGCACCACTATCTTACTGATTTAACTCTGTATTATGACACGTTTATAGTCTCGCACGATATTTATTTGAAGCATATTGAATTTAGAAAGACTTGAAAACTGTACTGGGAACCTGAATAGCATACTGGATAATATGTAGATGGGTCGAATTCCTTTAGTTAAGAAGCTTCCCTAGCACCTTCGTTTCAGTTAAATTCTGTATTATGACACGTTTATAGTCTCTTGTATGATGTTTGGTCAAAGCATGTCTATTTTAGAAGGACGTGAATAACATACTAAGGATTACGTATGATTTGAAGTATATTTCGTTAGGGAGGAGATGAAAAACAACTTCGTAGGCTGATAAGGATAAGGGCCAAAAGCCTTCGCCCTGTATTTTCGTCGGTTAAGCAGGTTCCTTAGCATCTTTTCCTAACAACCTTCCTTACTGAGTACGTTTAATATATATTTGTATGTTATCTGTGCATTTTATGTCGTTATTAACAAGATATAAGTAGCATAAAATTGAACGCTGAAGAGTACAATGAAAAAAAATAAATAAATAAGGAAGAGGTGTTAGAAACCTTCATGAGCTGACGAGAATACGACCTCTCATCAACTAAGCTTATGTCTGTGTATGGCAAGTTACAATTCTCTTCTGTGTTAGGAGTGTAATCTGTGTGCAGTATGTGGCTGTTAACATACCACCCATACTTTCCATCAACACAGCTCCCCAACCCCTCAAAGTTAAACCCCGCAATTCAAGACATACCCCTCAAAATCTTATACTACACGAAACACCTCCCCATCCATTATGCTTCATTGTCTTCTCTCCATTAAGACACCCATTCCTCCCCTCCCCTCAACAACCACAACTCCCTCCCCTTCCCCCCAAAACAACCCTAACTACCTTCCTTCTTCCCAAATCAACCCCACCCACTTCCCTCCCCCAGTACACCCACAACACCTTCCCTTCCCGTATAACCACAACCATCTACTCCGAGAACAACCCCAACCACCTCTCCTCCCCCAAACCACTCCTAACCACCTCCCCTCCCCCCAGAAAATCCCACCTACCTTCCCTCCGCCCAAACAATCCCAACCACGTCCCCTCCCCCAAAACAATCCCAACCACGTCCCCTCCCCCAAAACAATCCCAACCACCTCCCCTCCCCGAAAGCAGTCCCAACCACCTTCCCTCCCCGAAAACAGTCCCAATCACCTCCCCTCCCCAAAACAATCCCAACCACATCTCCTCCCCCAAAACAATCCCAACCACCTCTCCTCCCCCAGAACAATCCCAACCACCTCCCCTCCCCAAAAACTATCCCAACCACCTCCCCTCCCCAAAGAAATCCCAACCACCTCCCCTCTCCAAAGCAGTCCTAACCACCTCCCCTCCCCCAAAACAATCCCAACCACTCCTCTCCCCAGAGCAATCCTAACCACCTCATCTCCCTCAAAACAATCCCAACCACCTCCCCTCCCCCAAAACAATCCCAACCACCTCCCCTCCCCCAAAACAATCCCATTTTTTTTTTTAATGAATGGAGGAAGGAAAAAAAAGAAAAAAAATAAGTCCATGTGCCTAAAGGCATCCTCCATTCATAAAATACTTATAACAGTTGGATTTAAAATTGAGAGGATTAAATGTATGTGGGAAGCAACTCCCAGGAAGTGAATTCCAGAGAGTAGTAGTTCTGGGGATAAATGAATTTTGATAAGCAGAGGTTCTGCACTGTGGGGGAGAAAGTGTGAGTTCATGGGCGCTCCCAGCTGCCCGAGTATTTCGGGAGAAAATGTGAAGGGGAGGCACAATTGAAGCCAGTTCGTTAGAGCACTTACGGTAAAAATATCTATAAAATAATGCTAAAGAAGCAACATCTCTACGTACTGATAACGGAGGAAGGTCCTGCGTAATGGCAGGATTATTGATTAATCTAATAGCTTTATTTTGAATTTTGTCAAACTGCCTCAATGCAACCTCTCCACATCCACTCCACAGTGGTGAACAGTATTTGATCTGAGAACGCACATGACTTTTGTATATTGTGGCCATCTGCTCGTCAGTGAAGAACTCACGAACTCTGTACATAAGTCCCAGTTTTTTATAAGCATTTTTAGCAAGGGATCTAACATAATCTTTCCAGCTTACGTTGGGGTTTAGAGTAACACCTAGGATATCAATTGTAGTGGATATGGGAATACTGACATCATCTAAAATTATGTGAGAGTCTGAGGGATTCTTTCTATTGGAGAAATTAATGTATTTAGTTTTCTGAGCATTAAATGAAGCCAGATTTTTTTTTTGTCCCCATTGATTTATTTTAGAAAGGTCCTGGTTCAGAGAAATTGCTGTGTTTATTTGGGAATTTATAATATCAAATTGTGTAAAGGAGGTACTAAATGGGAAAGAACTATGAAGGGTCAAGTCATCAGCATAAGAGTGTATTGGGTGCCAGCATTTATGGTATGAAACTGAAAATACACTCCATCTACCATGACCCGTATTTTTCTACTATGAAAAAAAAATTCCGATCCCCTTTTTGATAACCCCGTTTCTGGACACAAAAACTTGAGATGGCAAGTATTTTTTTTTTTCTTGTTTTGAAAGCAGCTTTTATCTCTCCTTCTTTCGTGGGTGGTAGGGGTTTCATCATTGACAGAGAGAGAGAGCTAGAGCTAGAGAGAGAGAGAGAGAGAGAGAGAGAGAGAGAGAGAGAGAGAGAGAGAGAGAGAGAGAGACTTAGGATATTATGCCTATCGATTGCATAAGATTCATCAAGACAGCCCATATCGGCTACGTCCCAATCTACCCCACAGCACATCACCCACATTAGTCCCTGTGCATCCGGGTCTCGAACTGCACTTGTGCAGAGGCAAGGGGGAGGGGGAGAGAATATAATAATGTAGCAACGGGGCGGGGATGGAAGAGGAAGAGAGGGGAGAGGAAAGGAACTCCAATCCCCGCCCACAACCCACAGTCTCCCACCCTTCCAATTTCCCCCTCCCTGATAAACTTGAGGTGGGGTACCTTTTGCCGAGGGAGGTATTGTCGGCTTGTGTTCACCCGACGGATCTTGGCCACTTCTACAACTTGAATACTAAGTCATGACTGAATGAAATTCGATCACTGTTAGTTTTGAGGTAGAAATGAGTCTCCTTGGTTGCCCCGGGATCGTCTGTTTTTTTTTTTTTTTCTTTTCCGACAGAATCCACTTCCACAACATAACAGTAATCCTTGCTGGCACGAAGTTTAATGAGGATTACTGTTGTTATCAGGTAGGAATGCGTCTCCTTGGTTTCTAGAGTCCGTTTGTTTTTACCCGACGAAAATAATTACTTTCAAACGCAAATACCAACTCATGATTATATGAAATTCAGTGAACCTTGGCTGTGAAGGAGATATGAGTTAGTTATGAAAGCAGAAATGGATGTCCTTAGTTACAGGTCTAATCGACCCTCCAATCTCATCACACTTGGTCATGAATTGAGCTGAAGGGGATTAGGGATTTTCATCAGGTTAGGGAATATTCGGTACATTGTTGTGGAAAACGTAGTGTCCATAACTTGGGTATTGTGTGCTGAATATTGCCAACCAGTAATGCTCCTGTTTTATATACCGTAGCTGGTCTTATGCACAAAATGCTTATGATATTTCAGAAACAAGAAGCCATATTTATGAACTAATACCTAACCGCACTTAATAATTTCCCTCTCTGCAATAGCACTCTTTTGTCACTATTTTTTCTACCATAAGACAAGTTTATTCAGCCTAAGGAAGACTTCTTGTTGCAAGAGGGATTGATTGAGTTAGTGCCTAATCCTTTCACAGCCTGATGTGCCTCATAATCTGAATAATATAAAACTTTAATAGCATCACGTAATAAAACATAGTACCTAAATTAAACATAATGAAGGGGTTGAGGAATCTATGTGGAGGCTTGTGGATGAGTCACACTTGAAGGACGGGGACGGGCATTAAACTCTGAGGTGACAACACTCTGCAAAATGAAGTGGGAACGTTACGAATGATTTGCCTTTATTCGTGTGGATGAATTGACGTCAGTATTTACGAGCGTGAGCGAAGCCCTCGTCAAGTAGTTGCATTTTCTCACATATGAGCTGCCCAACCCGGCCCGGTCCAATCCGGCCCGGCCGTAACGCTTTATGTCTCAGCAACCACTGTTTGGTTTGCACCATATGATAGCCCAATTCTTTAATATTTGTTTTTGACAGGTTTCATCACACCCAGGCGGTGCACGTGGCACGTGATACGCGCCAAGTGCAGCATGTCGAAAATCTTCAAATGACAGTTTGTCGTAAAGGCATGAAACTTGGTCGGTATATAGCCGTCAATATCCTCGGGGTGTATGGCGACATTTCAATGGTTTCGGATTTAAATGGCCTCGCTCGTACCTCGCCGACAAAGGAGTTTTACTGGTTCAATATTGTTTTTAGGTAAGTCAGTCGTAACACTGGCTCGGGACCTCCATATCCTACACACACACACACACACACACACACACACACACACACACACACGCACACGCACGCACGCGCGCACGCGCATACCGCACGCACACGCACACGCACGCACGCGCGCACGCGCATACCGTATCATCCACTGTTCAGACTGGGAAAGGAACAGCATTCCAAGATTGTATAACCGGCATTTTTAAGGAGGTAGCTGAGGGAAAAAAAGCCTAACAATAAGCAGTTCAGAATTCTTTATCGTGTCGCTAATTCACTAAAGAAGTTGGAGAGGGAAGGAGACATCTGTGGTGGTATTATTCAACCCCTCAGTTACACTCCTTTCGCCCGGGACGTCCATACTTTATATTCCACTTATACACTTAACACACTAATATTTCTCCAGTGAACTTAACCTCCTCAATCCGATGACGCATTTTTCTTTTTCAGTCTTCCTGCCGCTTCAGTTCATTCATTTTTGCTACGTCGAGATTTTCGTCCTTTTGCAGCTTATTTCTCGTAGCCCAGTGGAAAAATAAGTCGCTGCTACGGATCTACAGAATTTCCATGGCACTTGTTCGTGACTTAACACTATATTCCAGTGGTAATCTCTTGTTATAGCCCCGCATTCAACACAGAAAAACGGCAATTTAAAATGAACAGAGTATGGACAATTTTATTCACCTTGGGATATACTTTTCGAACTGGAGGAGTTGGATTATAGACTTCACTAACCCCTTCAATGCATGACGTCCCTCTCACGCAGATTTTAATAATTTGTAGGTAGCAAAAAAAAAAAAAAAAAAGTGGGGGGGTCATCGAATTGAAGAGGTGCATCTAGCTCAGAATGCCTTGTTATTTGTGGAATCTTTGTCCTGGTTTAGTCTAGTTTTGACTATGAATGACCTTTAAGAGCTCTGAAGAGAGATATTTTAGTCACATTCGTTGATGGCCGCTGAACTTTAAATAACTGCGCGGCATTTCGGACTGGAGGCTGTGTTCTATTTTTGCGACGGCCAAACCGGAGCTAAATTTATCCTGCACAAATCCATATCCAATGCCAATCTTGCCTCCTTGCCTTCAGTACACATGTAACATCCCTCCATCGCCTTAAAGCCATCCATGGCCACGACTTTCAATATTCAACCAGTATTCACTAGTCACACATGGTACAACTCGTGTGGTGTCCATCGCTAATTCTAAGGGAAGCAACCTCATCACTCTCCACCCAATTACCTTATTACGCCAGAGTTGGAGAAGAGAGAGGAGAGTGTTTTATTTTTAGATGCACGTGTGTCTGTCTTGTTGCACGTGTGTGTGTGTGTGTGTGTGTGTGTGTGTGTGTGTGTGTGTGTGTGTGTGTGTGTGTGTGTGTGTGGGTGCGTGTGTGTGTGTGTGTGTGTGTGTGTGTGTGTGTGTGTGTGTGTGTGTGTGTGGTGTGTGTGTGTGTGTGAACAAATTAACTCAAACAGATTAATCCAATTTTAACCAAACTTGGTGCAATAGTTGATGGACAGCCAGTGAGTAAACCCAGTAATGTATTTCTAAGAAGAATGGGTCAGAGGTTAAGGTCACAGGGCTAGATCAAAAGTTGACATACTAGAATGAACTTCGATGTCTTTTGTAATTCAGTTTAGACCACTATTGGAATAGATCAAAGGGTAAGGCAAGAATTATTCAATTCTGAGAGCATTCGGTCAAAGGTCAAGGTCAGAGGGCAAGGTCAAATTCCGACAGTCAAATTTCAAACAGTTTTGACCCGATCTCATCCAAACTTGCTGTCAGCCAAGAAATACAACCATTTTTTTTTTTTTCAGAAAACCAGGTCAACATCTAGGACACAGGAGGTCAGCTTAAATAATTTTTATATGGCAGCTAAAGTTTATGAAAAGAGGATAAGGCAAGAATAAGAGGATTCGACTTTGAGAACAATTAGTCAAAGGTCAAGGTCACAGGGAAAAGGTCAGAAGACAAGGTTAAGGTCACAGGGTAAAAGGTCAAAAGCCAAGGTCGCACGGCAAGGTTAAAGCAAACATTTTTTATTTAAGTTAAACTTGGGGGAAGGGTTAGGGTGAAGCAAGGACAAAAGGATTCAATTTTGAAAACAATCACTGGGCAAGGTCAAAGTTCGACCCGAGTGTCTGTGCGTGAGCATAATAACTAAAAAGTTTTCGCCTCCTACAAATCAGACGTATTGGATAAGTTGAGGATCACCCAAGAGATTGACCTACTGATTTTGAAAACAAAAGGTCAAACGTCAATCTCACACTGCAAGATCAATATAAACAGTGACTATGCGATGTAGACTAAATATTGTGATAGAGCTTCTTTTCATACAAGGATAGTTATACAATTTTGAGAACAATCAGGCAAAGGTCAAGGTCCCTGGGAAGGTCAAAAGCCAAGGTCACTAAGCAAGTCCACTTAGACAGTTTGACATGATCTGAACCAAAATTATTGGAAAAGTTTAAGGGTTAGATGGGGATGACGTAATTCAACTTTAATAGTAATGTGTCAGCGGTCAAGGCCACAGGGCAAAGTCAAAGGTGAAATGTTTAGTACTGAAGGGACGTAGACACCAATTTTGCGAAGCTGATTTATGGTCAGTGCTGAGTAGGTAAGGCCTTTCTTTAGCCACCTGTACAGTATAAGTTGTAGAGGTAAGAGCGACCATTCATTAAATTAGATTAGTAAATTACATTTAATTGAATAACATTACATTAAATTAGATCAAATCAGATTTATGTATTTTTAACTGCCTTCTTTCGAAAATGACTCTATTTTGTCTTAGATATCTAGTATTTACTTATATGAAAATAAAAATATATGTGTGTCCTTATTCACTTAGAGGTGAAGCTGTAGGCAGTTTAGAAAATGAAATGACTCAGGAAACTTTGCCGGAATCCTTTAATATTTTTTCCAGTGTGTGGCAAACTTTCAGCGAAACTCATTCATACCCCACACTTTGTAAATGAGTCATTATAAACATTGTTACACTAAAAGCAATAATTAGGAAACTTTGCAGACCATTTTCTCATAACTTACTTTTTGGTGTCTTCGCCTATGCAGTACTAAATGCCTCGTTTTAACCCTTACACCAGTTGGTGGACGCGGGTGTTGCAGTCTCTGAATGCTCCTTCTTGTTCCTTTTTATACATGCGAGACAATGCCCCCGAACGGAGAAGCAATCTCATTCATCCACATTCAGTCTCTCTGCTGTCGTATGTAAAGGTCAGCGCCAGTTGCTCCTAATTCCCTGGTGGCGATCTACTGTATAGCTGGGTCACCAAGCCATTTCGAGTGTGTCGGCAAGGATCTCTGGTGATCTGTTCTAATTTCCATGCGTAGTTCAAGGGTCACCACGCCGAGGGGACAGTATCTGTCCCTATTTTGTGCAGAGTTAAGGGACAAAATTACTCCTATCGTTCCGTTGTGTCTACTTCACAGTCAGGGCATACTCACTACTTTCTTTCCTAACATATCCTTCCAAACAGCTCAACCTATTTGTAGAAAATTATGAAAATTATACCGAGCTTCTCTTAGCTTAGGAATACTGACTAGCAGAGGCGGCAAGAGACAGAAGCGGTGGAATGATGGACGAACCTATGTCCCTGACTGTACAGTTCAGGTTAGGCATTTTTCGGTATGCATGGTTGATTTACCTTTCACTCCAGCTTTGTTATCTTTCTTAGGGATTATCTGTGATTGAAAGTTGTAACCTTTATCAATGACCTGATTCCTCAATACGCTATGACTACTGAAGCTGCCAAACACATTCATAACTTACATTATTGTCAGAGTATCTGGGAGAAGGTGAAGTATTACATTAATACATTATACATGGTTCACACATGTTGTAGGATAGAGGCATAAATCAAGCAATTTAATGAACATATATTATATTATTAAGTAACTGAGGCTGACGAATGCATAACCATGAAATTATGAAAAAATAGTGATTTTCAAAATAATTTTAAGACTATTATATACTGACGATGGTTTCCGCCACGAATATAAAAAAGAGTGCCATGTTACTGCCTCATGTATTTTATCTTTAAATATCTCTATCAACATATCAGTGTTACCGGAGCAATATACTTGTTTGAAATCATGGGTCGCCCATGTTGCCTCCTACCCAGAATGTGCGCACCAGCCAAAAAAAAAAAAAAAAAAATGATTATAAATGCAGTGGTTTACACGAAACCATCCACAACCTTGATTTACTATATACCCCAGTTGTTTGATTTCTCTCCGGCTATAGATACGACACGTGACATCTTAAAATCACTGTAATTTTCTCTGTTCTATACACTCTGCTTGTCACTTTCCTGGATGTTCAGTCCTCTCTGATTCAGAATCTCATTCACACTATCCTCCCATCCCCTTGGTCTCGCACTTATAATCTGTACAATTTATCGAGCTCTCCTCGCCCATTCTCTTCATATGGTCATAACACCAAAACACACTTCGGTCTGCTGTTTCAGTATACTTCATCTTTTTCTACATCTCTGTCTTACATTGTCAAACCTTAGCCTGCCAAACCATCTCAGCCATACATGCAGTCCCTCGGTACTTTATTTCCTTCATTTCTACACATTTTTATCCCTAGCAACCAAGGCCTACACCCTGCATCCATATAATACTGCTGCCATCACCATGCCTTCATACATACACATCTTCGGTTGACCAGACATTGACCTTTCCCTCCCCACAATTCTCAACATCCCAGATACAGTACTCTTACCTCTCTCTTATAATTAACTTACCTCCTGTCCCTTAGTTTCGTCTGATGTTACGTCCACCCCAAACACTTCCTCCATATCTTCGTTATTTAGATTTACTTTCTTGTCATTTTGCTCTGTCTTTCTATTACATCTCATCATCTTGATCTTTTTAACATTCAGTTTCAAATTATTCCTTTGCCGGGCTCCTCCAGACGCAGATACTAACCGCTGAAGTTTATGTGCTGAATTTATGGCCAACGTTGTATGTAAAAAAGTAGGGATTGGAAAGTTACTCTCAGTGTCCAAGCTGTTGCAAAAAAACAAATGGCTTACTTCCCAATCTCCCCCTTTCCCTGCATTCCTTAAACTTGGCCCTCTTCCTAGTACCCTCATATCACCTCAATTACCAGCCGGCCCATGAACAGACTGAACAACCATAGGGGTACAGCACCCTGACAAAGTAGATTTCATTTTCCTCAGACGATTCACCTTTGTCTCTTTCACTCAGTTATTATCCCCAACACTTTAATATTCTTTGTTGATAGATTATATAACATTTAGAGTCCCAGTAAAACGTAACATCTACCATTTCTTCTCAGTGTCATAGTATTTCTATGTCAGTGCTCAGGCGAAAAGCAAGAGCTCCCTATGCTTCATTCTGCTTAATTACAAGTTTTCATCGTCCACTAAACACTCTTCCAGTTACTTCGTCTACACCACTGAACTCTTTGAATAAATAACGTATTTCAATGGTTATTGTTGTTTCTAAAAGACGATACTCATTCATCTTGGGGAAAAAACGCTCTTACTGCAGGAGTTCAGGAAGGTCAGTTCGAAAAGTCGCCCTAGATCCGTTTGGGGGCGTGTAAAAATGAAACAAATGATATCGTGGTATTCAAGCCGTTCATCCCAACACTAAACATGTTTGGCTTATAAAAAAATAAAAAAAAAAAGCGACCTGTACTCACAGCCCCAGTCTGCAGATTCACAAGCCTATTTACTTCCTGACTTAACTAGGCTTCACATAAACTCTATTCCTTCTACATATTCCATCAAGTCCCATCGTCGTATATACTCTTCCCCACTCATCCACTCGTCCAGTCCTTAATCCGTTCAGCCCAAGGACGTCTTCAGTGACTTACTTTTGTTTACATCAAATGATGTTAATTTGTTTAGGAAAGATTTTTTTTTTTTTATACGGAGAGGTTAATTATACCCTTCCTCACCCCTCACCCCTCTCCTATCGCAACATTTGCCCTTCCCTCTTCCCTCGTCTCCCTCTCCCTGTCATCCCACATCTTCGTCGTCACTCCACGCCTCTCACCCATCACCCAGCTCCCCTTCGTCCATTCCTTCATTCTCTTTCCTACCCTCTCCCCACCCACTATTTCCCTCCATTCATTCTTCCCCATTCCCGCTCCCAACCTCTTTCCGCCATTAATCCCTCAGACAGTTTTCCCTTTGTATCCTCTTCTCATCCTTCTATTCCCCTCACCCCTTCCCGTCATTCTACACCCCTCATCCATTAGCCACTACTCCCCTACGCCCATTTGTCCATTCTTTCTACCAGCCTACCTTCTCCCTGTCACCCCAAACTCCTCAGAAACCCATCCATTTCTTCTCTTTGCCCAAATTCCTCATTTCCTCTCCCAGCCCTCCCCCACCTATTCCCTATCACTCCGTACATTTCACCCGTTCCCCATACCACACCCCTCCCCTTTGCTCATCCCCTCTCCCAGCACCATCCATTCCCCTTCACCCCAAACACCTCACCTCTTGCTGCCACATCCCTCATCCCCCCCACACCCTCCTCCACTTTTCCCCCATCACCCCATGTCCCTCACCCATTCCTCCTCCGGCCAGCACCCATTCCCCGCCCCCTCAACACCCAGCCATTCCCCCCATCGCCAGTATATCAGTGTAGCCAATAGCAGTTAATATCTGACAGGCGGTGTGCAGGGGAATGGATCATGCATAATACCTGCATCAATATATCCAGCCTCAAATTAAATACTGAATACCTAACTGTTTAAATGAACTGTCCTAAAATATTGCTGGATGCTGGGTATGTAGATTCTAAAATAGATGCCAAAGATTTAGCTATTACACTCCCATAAACAGTAGTACAGGTTGATGATAAAAACTGAATATATACCTGTTAAAATAATATACCAAAAATATAGTTTGATACTGTATGTGTACAGTTGACAGCTGAAATTCTCTTCATGTTCCGCGTGTAAGCCACTGACCTTGTAATACCGCATGGCAATTAGATGTGCTTTAAATAGCCATACACTGAATAATAATTACTTGTTGGCTGACCTGGAATATACTTCTTGCATGTGACAGACTAAGATGCTCAAGGAAAACAGGGTAATTGAAGCGAACTGCTGCTGTAGACTGTTCATTCTTAAAATGTAGCTGTTATTGTAAAAGGCTGAATATGTAGGTATTTAGCTATTCAGAGGTAGATACCAAGTGAAATTAAATTCTGAATACATGGTTGGTGAATTGGTGCTCTAAAAATTTAGTTGGCAACATTCCAAAAATATACCTGTCCATGTTAAGTGTTAACTGTGTAGCTGTTACTCTTACTGTATGTACAAAATAGTACCAGCTGTAAATAGTTATATAGCTATGGTCGCGGCGCGCGATTCTGAGGTTGTTATTATCGTGTCCTGGCAACCTACAGTTCAAAAGTGAGTCTGATTTCGTGTATAATATGAGACGCATGTGGTTCGTGTGTAATATGTTCGTGTATAATAATACTCATACCAGGTATATAATATATTCGTGCATAATAATATGATGCATGTATAATATGTTACGAGATCAGACGCACTTTTGAATGGTAGGTTGCCAGGGTACGATAATGACAACCTCAGAGTTGTGCACCTCAACTATAGTAAATTATTAGACCAAAATCATTTAGCAAATACTAGAAATGTACTCTTTCTAAACACATGACTTAATGTTAAATGATGAATATACTGTACAGGTATTACAAGTTAGTAACATTTGAAGTTAGATACCAAATACACAGATGTTTCACGGCAGGTGGGTGTTGCATATGTAGCTTAGTTACATCATAAAAAATTTAAATTCAAATGTCGAATGAGTAGCTATTTCGCTGATACAGAAGAGTACAAATGACGCTAAATGCGGAATACATAGTGGCTGAAACTAAATTCTGTAAATACAGTTATTAGAATTGGTTACTAATTACATAGCACATTAAGTTATGTACTTTACATATATGTGTTCAAACTATTTATTAATTATGCAGTGGGTAATATTATATACCGATTGCATATCAGATAAAGTTAAATACCGAGTATGTAGCTGTTAAAATTGGATAAATTACAGTCAAAGAATAAAAAGAAATATTCAAATATTGTTGCATGTACTGTACGTTAGTTAGAGTTTATGCAAAGGCTTTTCGCCTCATTAACTCTTATACTCTTACCGACTCCCTCCAGCCTCAGCCTCTGCGCTGCACTGTTGCAGCTTTATCTCTTTCCTATCGCTATTTCAATGGTCACCGCGTGTCTAAACTGTCTGCGTGCATCGCCGCTCCATTACGGTGGGCGCGTAGCAACCCTCTGGCAGCGAACTCTCACCCTTTTCTGTCCGACTCTCTATTGCAAGAGTTAATTGATACTCCCAGTCCTTCATGTATGAAACAGGTTAGCTCTAGAACTGTCTTTCTCTGTCTATATATCCTTTTGCCCATAACCTCCAGTCTTTTAAATGGAATGTGTCAAGAAATCCCAAAATGAAGGGATCTTGAATTTGGCTGTTATTCTTTTCCCCTTGTAAGAAACAATCTTGCAGGTTTCTAGCATTTGGTTCCTTCTATCTCGCATAAAGAAATGAAGCTACAGAAGTGGAAGAAGCATGTTGCGAATTTTTAAGGTGGTAGTAATTTGACAAATGTGAAGAAATGTGTACAGCACATTACATTGCAGTACTGATACCATGGAAGTACAGATAACATGAAAACCTAATAGTCTTAAACGACGCTATCTAGTGAGGCAACCTATGTGGTAATCAACAGAGCATCTGCCTGTCCAGTGCATGTGTTGCTGCTGTTGTGGTTTTCTTCAATAAGTTCATGATGAGTAAGCAAATGTCAGCACGGCGACAGCCGATCGACTCCACTTGAGTGGACCATAAGTCTAACACGCTTTAAATTCTGTATCGTCTCATGTCAGGCGGTACGGCATTAGACTGCCTGTTGTATGGTGAGGGGACCAGCTTTACTGTAAACAATGTACAGTATATCTGCCATCTACACCAATGTTTCCTATCCATTTTTCTTAGACGACACATTTTATTTTAACCCTAACGTCACACCGAAGCAAACTCTAGAATCATCTGTCTATCTATCCATCCATCTCTCTATCTATCTGTCTATATGTACTGTAGGTACTCGTGTATATATATATATATATATATATATATATATATATATATATATATTGTTATATAGCCTATGATTTCATCATCCTTTGTGTAATTCTAACGTACAGTGTGCTGCCTGTTTGATCACGAGCGTGTTCTGCCTCAGTTCCCCCTTCTACCGTTATAGTAAAGTCGTCCTTTCTGTTGTTCAGAGCGGGATTGTCAACTCTTTGTCCCCATGGCTTCATTTGCGCGTCCTTCTTACAAGTTGTATCAAGCTCTGCTGGCCCCTATATAATGAGCTCAGTCTCTGCATCATTGCCACTTAGATCTACTCCTCATTTCGTTCACATCTCTGTCCTCCTCTGTACAGTTATTGTTCTGAGTGCTCAGGAAGTCTCCAACCATCTAGCAGCTGTGTAATTTGAGTATAACTGTTGTTGCATTTTTGCTTGTGCTGTGTAGCATAGGGTTGATTCTTAGGCCTAGTGAGGATTTTTTGTAATTTGTGTAGGATTCATTTTGTCAGCCAGTTTTAATATTATTTTGTATCTGTAATAATTTATCTTGCATTAACTGAGCATTACCCAGTGTATTTTCATTTTATCAGGGCTGACTTAGCTAAATTTACTCTTGCTAATTTCGTGTTAATAGAGGCTATTGCAGTTAACCATATATTTAACCTGTTTTCTGCCATTACATTATCCTTATGAGTCCTGAATGTTTTGTTGTTAGTTTGAGCATTAAACTTTAACTTGTAATTTTACCTAACTCTTTTGTTTGAACCTGGAACTTTACGGGACAGTAGTGACTCTTAGTATTCTCACTTAAAGTGTACATTATCTTTCTCTGTTCCGTAACATAAATTTGGCGACCTCTCATCAGGATATTCAGGATATTATCATAAGGATATTGCTTGATATTTTGTGACTGTTACTTATTCATGATGTCTACTATTACTACACTTGATGAAGCCAAGGATTTTTTGTCAAATGTGCAAACAGTGTGTGATGTAGAAAACAGAACAAAGAATGAACTTAAGCTTGTTGCTCAACAATTGGGAATTGCTGTTCGCTCTCATCATTCTAAAGATCAAATTGTTGACATGATTAATGAAAGCTTGTTTAATGTAACTCCTCCAAATGAGCAAACGCAGATTGAATTAGCTAAGTTACAGCTAGCCCTGCAGGAGGCTCAGGCTAAGGAGGCGGAGTCTCGTGTTAAGGAGGCTGAATTTGAAGCACGTGCTAAGGAGGCTGAGTCTCAGGCTCGTATTCAGGAGGCTGAATTTCAAGCAAATGCTAAGGAGGCTGAATTTCAGGCAAATGCTCGTATTCAGGAGGCACAGATACAGGCACAAATTGAACTTGCCAGGATTCAGGCAGACCATGAGTATCGCATGAAACAAGGTGGAACTGGATCATCTAGCTCTGATGATTTTGATGTGGCTAAAAATGTTAAACTTGTCCCTCCTTTTAATGAATCTTATATAACAAAGTATTTTCAGTTGTTTGAGAGGGTAGCTACAGGTTTTAATTGGCCCAAAAAGTATTGGCCAGTACTCCTTCAAACTGTTCTCACCGGTAAAGCTCAAGTAACTTATGCATCTATGCCTCAGGATCAATGTGATAATTATGATGTAGTTAAGAGCTTGATTCTTAAGGCCTATGAGCTTGTTCCTGAAGCTTATAGAGTAAAATTTAGGACAACTTACAAGCAAGATAAGCAATCCCATGTTGAGTATGCAAAAATCAAAGAAGATCTGTTAGAGCAGTGGTTAAATTCTAAGAATGTGGATTCTGATTTTGGTAAATTTAAGCAGATGATTTTGCTGGAGGACTTCAAGAGGTGTATTTATAAAGATGTAAGCCTATATCTTGATGAGAGAAGAATAGATAATTTGTCTGATGCTGCAGTTTGTAGCTGATGAATATGTTCTCACTCACAAGAGATATTCTAGAGAAAAAGGGGAAAGCTGAGAGTAAAGTAACGTTGCCTCTACTCAGAGTACAGGTAACAGGGAAAGAGAATAAAGATGATGTTTCTCAGGAAGTAAATACCATTGTGCTTCACCTCTAGATTTCAGAAAAGTAAATGTACTTTATTGTAGTAAATTGGTCATACTACGGAGGAGAAATGTTTCAGGAGACAGCGTGATGTGAACAAAAAGGAGTCTTTAAATATTCAGATCAATTGGTCTAAAGTGTCCACCCTTGAGAGTTCCCAGAGATTCTTTAACTGAGTTAACTGAACCTGCTTTGGAGGGGTAACTTAAATTCCTCATGATGGAGCTCCTCTTTTGAGTACAGTAAACTGTGGGTGACACTCTCAAGAAGTTCATGTGCTAATTCTCCTGTCTGATGGTTTTGTCAGTCCTCTGGACAGTAATGACAGGAAATCAGTTCAAATATATCGTGATACAGGTGCTTGCCAATCCCTTATGCTGACCAGTGTTCTAGGCTCTAATGTTAATTCCTCTGATGAGACTGTAATCCTTAAGGAAGGTGTAGGGAATAATTACTTCTCTGTCCACTCTGTGCAGAGTGAATTTAGAGTCTGGTTTTGTTAATGGTTCCGTTATGGTTGGGTTGGTTGAGACACTCCCAATGTCAGGTGTAACTTTTCTTACTTGGAAATGATATTGGTGGAAGTCCAAGTGTGTCCAGCTCCTCAAAGGTTGTCTAGTGAGCCAGTGGCTGCGACCCAGGATTGTGATGTCCCTGATGTGTTCCCTGCATGTGCTGTCACTAGGGCTAAGTCCTAAAGTTACTGGTGATTTAGAGGATAATGATGATGATGATGTTATCCTAGCTGACACTTTTCTTGCTAATTTGGACCACTCACCAGATGAGGCAGTACCCCGTAGTGTTGATAATTTGTCTCTGTCAAAGAGTTGGTTGAGTTGCAGGTTGTTGACCCTGAGTTGAAAGGTCTAGCTAACTCTGCTTACAGTGAAGAAAGAGGTCAGCCGGTGCTTCTACTTGTTATATATATATATATATATATATATATATATATATATATATATATATATATATATATATATATATATATATATATATATATATAGATATATAGGGATAGATATAGATGAATAGATAGATAGACGATGATAGATAGATAGATATAGATATAGATAGATAGATAGATAGATTTACACAGATATATAGACATATATTACATCCCGTTTGCGAAATGCTTAGTTCATGAACTGGCTAACACTGTAAAATCATTACGAGTAAGAGTTGCGTGCATATACTGGAGTGCTTGTGAACTGCATATGCTGGAGAGGAATGACTGACACAATCTCTCTATCTGTGACAAGCCACAGTCCAGGTGACACCACATGATAACGTGACCAAAAAACTGACACTTCTCACGCAATCAAGCATGACCCGCCACTTGGACGAAATAACAATATGTCACCACAAACATTCACCCCAAAATGACGGGTGAATATAATATGAATCCTCCATACTTTTAACACGCAAGAACAGCAACAAATGAATACCCATTTGCAACGACAGGGAAAGGAGATGTACAGCTCCAGTTACCAAAAGGTGATCATGATGCATTAACAATAGAATCAATATCTCTGCAGCAGTGTCAGGCGATGGAGAAGAATATTTTTCTATCGAACCAGACAAAAGTACGAGACAGAAATGCTTGAAAGGATCATTCAATTGGCTGATGCGATGTCAGCTCATCTAGGCAGACAATAAGATTTTGCTGTGCCCCGATCTTCCCCCCGAATACAGCCTGCAGTAGTCGGTTTATATCCAGGTACCCATGTATCTGATGGGTGCACCTGGAGATGGCCAAGAAATAAACTTTGTCCATGAGTCTTACCGGCCCTCAAAATCGAAGTCAGCTTCTCCTGCAGTTGCGAACTAGGTGTGGCTAATCAATGGACTACATGTGCTCCTTCAGCTGGGGGCTTACGGTGTCGCAAATGGACCGAAACAAAGAGGGTTCGCATATTTTAACTGGAATTGTGTTGGAGGATAATTCTTGTTATTGTTGTTGTTGTTTCCCAGGCTAATCCTGATACGAACCTGCTTGACTACAGGCTGAAGCGCCTTGCTGTATTCCACCATCCTCCTTCAGGTGGAGATATTTATGTAACTATGCAAAAGAAGCTTCCCGATTATGTCGGTACTTCCACCTAAGGAGTTCCCTCTCCAGCACCAAGCGAATGTCGCCTAGAAGATGCAGTGTAGAAGTAGTCAGGGACACAAAGTCACCTCATAATGAACTCACTTCCAGCTTACTTCCCACTGTCCCCTGTCAGCTAAACTTCCCAGGCTAAGAAAGGCTTGGCATCGTTTTAAAATTCCTAAATGATTCACTTTGATTAGTTGGGACCAGGAGGGAAGTGATGGACATGCTGCACATATGAAGTACACACGGTTGAACAGGAGTCAACCATTTTTCCCTTCGACTGTATGTTATGTAGAATAGTTTGGGGAAACTTGCTCGCAACCTAGTGGAGTTTGTGTGTTCCAAAGGTTTTAAAGCCGATGATGTTACTCAGAAACAACAATGTTATCGAGAAATGAAGCCTGGTGCAGAATGTCAGTGGTGAACAGAAATTTAAAGATGCTATTGTAGAAACATCTTGCCTCGAAAACCAAACTGTGTTACTGTTTAGAAGGAACCTTCGATGTAGCATTGCTTGCCAGTCACGGATCAGAGTTCTACGAATGTTCCGCTTTTTATTTGCTGCCTTTTCCCCCAGAAGTAAAGGTAAAAGTGGAGGCGAACGCCATGAGACTCTTTTATCCTTAGTGCTCATCTCCCTAATTCAGGCCATTGAGCCTATGACGGATTTTCACCCAATATCCTGGAGTTTAAGGCCACTGCATCATCCATGCAACCACAGATACCGCCCTTAGGATGCTATCCTGTGGCACTCATTTTACCTCCTACCCCATACAGGGTGGATGGACACCTGAGCCGAGTAACGCAAGCCGCCAGCACCAGGATTCGAACCCTGGTGATAACAGGCCGGCAGCATTTATTTTTTGTCTTTTTCTATAGATTGCCCAGTTCATAGAATGGGCAAAATTCAGCTTTAAAAACTTGTTAACTAGGCAGCAGCTTTTCTCGATGGAGCTTGATGTCCAATTCTGAACTAGGAAGAGTTACAAGAAGGTCTTCTTCATCCACGTTTCTTAGAAATTATTGTTCATGAATAAATTTGAAAGGTTAACTTTACTGAAATGTTTTCCACATGGAAGTAACAAACTGACAGTATGTAGTTAGATACACTTATTTTTTAAAAATCTATCTATTTATCTATCTGTTGCCAGACGCCTTTATCCCGTCTGGGGTGGCCACAGACAAACTGCCTCCATGTCGCCCTGTCCCCCGTCCTTTCATTGCCCTGCTCCCAGCTCACACACCCTCTCTCATATACCTCTCCACTCCATCCCTCCATCTCATCCTTGGCCTCCCTCTCCCTCTCCCCCCTCTATCCCACTCACATACACTCTCCCTGTCAGTCTCTCACTCTAATCCTCTCCACATGGCCAAACCACCTTAATGTGTTTCTCTCCTAACGCTTCCTATCACATCCACATCCACACCACACCATTTCCTCACTTCCTCATTTGTCAGCGT
>NC_136959.1:42400129-42500129 GCF_032717465.1 Coenobita brevimanus
GTGTTTGTTGGCAGGATATCATTAGAGTGGCTCATGATTCCAGTTTGGCAGGACACCTTGGAGTGAGGAAGACTGTGGCACGCATTTTGAAACACTTCTACTGGCCAGGTATCTTCAGGGATGTTTCCTGGTATTGTAAGTCGCTTTGTCACACCTGTCAGAGTTGTGGGGAAGTGTAATCAGACCGAAAAGGTTGCACCTCTAGTTCCCATTCCTCCTTTTGAGGCGCCTTTCACCCGTGTGTTGGAGGTGGACATTGTGGGCCCTCTTCCTAAGACTTCTTCAGGATTTTCACTTATGTGTTTGACCCTGATTTGATATGGCTGCTCGTTGCCTGAAGCCATTCCACTTAGAAATATCTCAGCAAAGAAAGTGGTTAAGGAAGGTACTGAGGGTTCTTCACAAAGTTTGGTCTGCCCAAGGAGGTACAGTCAGACCAGGAAGTAATTTCATGTCAAATGTTTTCAAGCAGTCTCTGAAAGAGTTGGGCATCATCCTTAGATCACGTCATCACCTTACCATCCCCAGACCCAAGGGAGCGTTGGAGAGATATCGTCAAACACTCAAATCGATGCTCAAGAAATACTGTTTGGAACATCAGAAAGACTGGGATAAAGGTCTTCCATTCGTTGTATTTGCCGCAGAGAATATCCAAATGAATCACTGGGCTTCTCACCCTTTGAACTACTGTTTGACCATGAAGTAAGAGGACCCCTGAAGCTACTATAGGAATGCTGGCTGTTGGAGGAAGATGACGTCAACCTGCTGGAGTATGTGATGAAGTTCAAAGAACGGCTGTCCACTGCTTTACAGCTGGCGAGAAAGAATTTAGGAGCTGCTCAGGAGAAGATGAAGACTTGGTATGATAAGTAGTCAAGGTTACGCCACTTTCAGCCAGGAGATCAGGTTTTGATTCTGCTACTGGTGCATGGGCAACATCTTCAAGCCAAGTTTAGTGGTCCTTACTTCATGGAGAAGAAACTCAGTGATGTCAACTATGTCATCGCCACACCAGATCGTAGAAAGAGCCAGCAAGTTTGTCACATCAACATGCTAAAGTTATATCACAGGCGGGACGAAAATAATCCAGTCTGCACTGTAGCTGTCCCACCCGAGTCTGCAGAGTGAAGCTCTCCCATGCAGCATGAGCCTGGTGATAGTTTGGGGAAGAATCACAGAGTATCATGAATCATCTCTAGACTAAACTTTCTCATCTACCTCACGAGGAAAGGCATTACTGCAAGAGTACCCGCCAAGTGTTCCGTGCCACTCCAGGAAGAACCACTGTGTTGATGCATGATGTCGATGTTGGAGGCGCTTAAAACCAATTAAACTGCCTCCTTTCCGTATGAACCCAGTGAAAGTTCCTCTCATCCAGAAGGAGCTTGGCTACCTGTTGGACCACAAGATGATTGAGCCCTGTCCAGAGCGAGTGGAGTTCTCCTGTCACTCTGGTCCCTAAGCCAGGTGGGTCACAGAACTTTGCATCGACTACATGAACGTGTTAATCAGATAACCAAAACAGACACTTACCCTCTCCCTCGCGTGGAAGATTGCATAGACAAGATCGGAAAGGCTAGGTACATAAGTAAGTTTGATTTGTTAAAGGGATACTGGTAAGTACCTATGACTGAATGTGGTAAGGAGATCTCATGTTTTATAACACTAGGAAAGACTTTTGCGTGTTCTGTAATGCCATATGGTATGAAGAATGCACGAGCCACATTTCAGAAGCTCATGAATGTTGTAACAGAGGGTTTGGCAGGGTGTGTTGTTTATATTGATGATGTATTAATCTTCAGTGACAACTGGAAAGATCACCTATGCCATGTCAGTAAATTTCTTGAGCGTTTGGTTCAGGCTAATATTGTAGCTAATTTATCAAAGTGTGAGTTTGGTCAGAAGCTAAAGTTCAGTACCTTGGGTACGTAATTGGTGATGGACATGTTGCACCACCAGGAGCTAAGGTTCAGGTTATAAGTGATCTTCCCAGACCTAAAAAGTAGGAAAGAGCTACAGAGATTTTTGGGAATGGTAGGTTATTACAGAAGTTTATTTCTCCAACTTTTCAATTCTTGTATCACCACTTGCAGACCTACTGAAAAAGAGATTTAAATTTGTCTGGACCGATAACTGTGAATCCTATTTCAACAAACTTAAAGCTATCCTATTGAGTCCAGCCAGTGCTCGCTACTCCTAATTTTGCTTAAGCCTTTTAAGATGTCTGTTGATGCAAGTGATACAGGAGCTGGGGGCTGTTTTGCTGCAAGAGGATGATCAGGGTATTGAACACCCTGTATCTTATTACAGTAAGAAGTTCACTCCACCTCAAAAGAACTACTCAACTATTGAGAAAAGAGCTTTTGTGTGATTTTGGGTTTACAGCATTTTTAATTTTATTTGTGTTTATGGTTTTGACCCCATAGTCATTTATACTGATCATAACCCACTGAAATTCCTTAGTAAGTTTAAAGATAGAAATCAGAGATTGACAAGATGGAGTCTACTTCTTCAGGAGTATTCATTAGATATACAACATGTCAAGGGGAAAGAAAATGTTATTGCAGATTGCTTATCTAGACTTTAGACAGATTGTTTTAGAATAATAAGAAATTTCCTTTGTAAATTTCTTTTTTCTTTGTGGGGAGGTGTTACATAGCCTATGATTTCATCATCCTTTGTGTAATTTTAACATTGAGTTGCTGCATGTTTGATCACAGGCGTGTTTCTACCTCACTCCCCCATTCCAACCCTTATAGTAAGAGTAAGTCGTTCTTTCACAGTTGTTCAGAGCCAGGATTGTCAACTCTTTGTCCCCTATAGCTTCATTTGCGCGTCCTTCTTACAAGTTGTATCAAGCTCTGCTGGCCCCTATATGTGGGCTCAGTCTCTACGTGGTGCCACTTAGATCTACTCCTCATTTTGTTCACATCTCTGTCCTCCCCTGTACAGTTATTATTGTCAGTGCTCAGGAGGGCTCCAACCATCTAGCCGCTGTGTAATTTGGGTATAAATTATTTGTGCATTTTGTTCTTGTACTGTATAGCATAAGTTATTAGGTGCTTGACCTAGTGAGGTTTTTGTAATTCATGTCAGGTTCTTATTGTGCAGCCATTGTTCATAATAGTTTGTATCTCTGTAATAATTTATCTTGCATTAACTGAGCATTACCCAGTGTATTTTTCATTTTATCAGGGCAGACTTAGGTAAAATTTACTCTTGCTAATTTCGTGTTAATAGAGGCTATTGCAGGTAACCATATATTTAACCTGTTTTTTTGCCATTATATTATCCTTATGAGTCCTGAATGTTTTGTTGTTAGTTTGAGCATTAAACTTTAACTTGTAATTTTACCTAACTCTTTGTTTTGAACCTGGAACTTTACGGGACAGTAGTGATTTTTAGTATTCTCACTTAAAGTGTACATTATCTTTCTCTGTTCCGTAACAATATATATATATATATATATATATATATATATATATATATATATATATATATATATATATATATATATATATATATATATTCTCTCTCTCTCTCTCGTGGGGAGGGGTAGGTCAGGTCAGGGTAGAGAGTCGACTCTTCTGTGCATGAACTGAGGACGCTGAGAGGTTGAGACTGCCAGGGTACGAAGTTGCAGGGGTAGAAGAATTGCCTGGGAGGTGTGGCAGGGATGAGGGAATTGCACAGGAGGGGTGACAGGGGTGGGAGAGTTGCAGAGGGTTGAATGGCTAACTGCAGGAGGTTGAGAGTTTGTTGCAGGGGGTGGAGGTACTGCAGAAGTTGGAAAAATTGTTGGACTGGTGGACGAAGTAGCAGAGGGAAGAATTGCAAGGGTGAAAGAAAAATGGCAGGGGGTGATGGTGAAGCGACAACAAGGATGGAAGAAATGCAAGAGCGGAAAAAGGCTATAAGAAGAGAAGGAATTGCAGGCATGGAAAATTGGATGAGTTTTAGTTGTCAAGGTGCGCTTTTACGACGTGAACGTGGACCCGAAATCACGTCCTGCATGCAGGCCTACCCACCAAGACAGGCAGGCAGGCAGATAGGCAGGCAAGCAAGCAAACAAGCAAGCAAGCAAGCAGGTAGGCAGATAAGAAGGCATGCAGATAGACAGTCAAGCAATTTTTTTCTTGCTGCCTTCGGACGATTATACTGAGATTAGGATAAATTTTTCAGACATAAGGGATAGATGACCGTGCAACTTACAGTGACCCCTCCGGGACTAAGGGACTGTCTTAAGATTAATCAAAATTGTCTGATAGCCTTAAGAACAAAATGTGAAAGACGTCCTCTGATCCATGGGCCTCTGACAGAGACTTGATTGCGAAGGGGACAAAAATAGAATGGGACGACCGTTATGGGAATGACTATGAGAGGGACGACTGTGAGAGAAGTGACTGATTCACAGGTGACTGATGGGTTATGACCATGAGACAGTGACTGTGAGAGGGGTAACTGTGAGAGGCGTGACTGTGATAGGGATGACTGAGCTGGGGTGATGAGGTGTGAGAAGAGGTGGCTGCGAGAGGAGCAACTGCTAGAGGGATGACTGTGAGAAGGGTCACTATGAGACGGAGTGGCTGTGAGAGGGGTGACAATGATAAGGAGGGTGAGGGAAAGAGGATGAGTGTCTGTGATTTTACAAGGCTACCAGTTCAGGGCTATTGTGAAGTGCAAAAGATACTATTTTTCAGGGTTATAAATAGCCGAGGTGTTGGGTTGCAGAGGACCAGGTACTTGCATATGGTGGTTGGTTGTCCATGAGTCACGTGGGGACGGATTGGAGTGAGCATGGAAGGGTTAGTGTACAAGTTATAGGTGTACGAGCGAGTGTAGTTATGACAGGTATAGGTATGGAGGGTTGTGAGTGTAGGGTGTGAATTGTAGGGGGGGGGAATTGTGTGAAGGGGTGGTGGGGTTGTTGTGGGTATGACGAGGTGTAGGTGTAAGTGTGATGATGTGTACTTTAGACATGTATGTAAATTATAGGGACTATAGGGGTGTAGATGTGGGTATAATGATTTGTAGGTGAGGAGGGTGAAGTGCAGTTTGGATGGCATTGTGTGAGTGTGAGTGAGATGAAGTATAAGTGCATGTTTAAGGATGTAAATGCCAGTAAGGATATAATCAGTGCAGTGAGTTCAGGTGTTGGGAGTGTCAAAAATGCAACTGTTGCCATGCTGATGGAGAGGATCATATTGAACTGTGTTGGTGATGAATCAGTACAGAAGTTGTAGATACCGATTATGTAAACGTGGATGAGACGAAGACATTGTTGTTTGAAGGTAATATACTAATTGTCCAAGTGTATATGGATTGCCTGCAACAGTTGTGGGGAGTGATGCAATAAGCGTGGATTAAATAATGATATCGTTGGTGAAGATGTGAAATGATGGACATAGTAGGTGTGAATACTGATGTAGTAGGTAAAGTGTTGTATAATATGAGGGTGTTTAATTGTTGATGTAGCAGTTGTGGATAATGATGCTGCATTTGTAGATGAAATAATGTGCCAGGTGCAGATGGTGATGCAGTTGAGGTGGTGTGTGTGTGGTGTAGTTGTTGCCACTAATACTAATGTGATTAGAGGAGGAAGATGGGAGAGCAGGAGAGTGTCGCAGTGCGCCTTCCTCACCTTCACCTGATACCCCAGAATCTCACACCTCTTCCTTCTTCCCCCCACTCTACCTCTCTTACTCTCACTTTGACTTCCTCTGTCACACTCTTTACCCTAACAATCACTCTTACCCTCTCACTGTCATTCTCTCCTCCTTACTGTCACTCTCTTCGCTCCCTCTCATTTTTAGTCTTTCGCTCTTAATCCCACATCCTCTCTCACACACTTTCCTTATTACTTTGACTCTTTCTTTCTCACAATCATTCTCTCCTCCCAGAATCACTTCCTTCCTCTCGCCTTCTCATTATCTCAGAAAGTTTCATGCTCACAGTCACCACTCTCTTGGCGTCTCCCTCACCCTCAGAGTCCCTTTCTCTTTCCCTCTCCTGCACACTCTTCTCTCCTCGTTTCTCTCTTTCCCTGTCACTCATTCTGCTTTACCTTCCATTTTCTCATGCCCTAATTCTCCACTTTTTCTTATGCTCTCCCACTCCCTGATTTCTCGACCCCTCACTCACTATAACACTTGCTGTCACTTCCTCATTCCCTCGCTGTGTTCTTCTCTCTAATCCACGTACATTTGCTTTAACTAGCTGCCACTCTCACCACATCTTTTACTCTCTCTCTCTCTCTCTCTCTCTCTCTCTCTCTCTCTATCATCATCATCATCATCATCATCATCATCACCCACAGAACCTCCTTTTTCCCCATCACACTGAGGGGTGCCACTACTCAAGGGGAAGAAATCTATTACCCTTTTTTGGGTGTGTGACGTGACATTTACCAAAACATCATATCTTGAAACCTCGTAACATTTCACTCACTTTACCCCTCCTGAGCACAACTGGGTAACGCGCATCACTGGCGGTAGGAAAGCGTTAGGTGACACTAAGGGCGGAATGTTAGTGTGGATAGGAAGCTTACTTAACACCTCTTCCTTACCGGTTTATTTCTGATTCTGCTCCGTCGATATTTAAAAAGAAGGCAACAAGAGGCAAAAACGAGGATATTAAGGGGAGTAGTCTGGAAAAATAAATAGGAAGATGTGCTTGGGAGGCTCCGTACCCGAACACAATACGAGCCTAGATGTTCATTACCTAGCAGTGTTAAGGCCTGACATACTTGTGCTAATGTGAGCGAATGATTAATGGCCTGGTGCTTTCATTGCTAGAGTCGCACTTATGTAACTGAGGAAAATGAAGGAAAGAGCAGTGTGTGTGTGTGTGTGTGTGTGTGAGTGTGTGTGTGTGCTTTATTTCATTTTACACTATATTGATCAGTTAAGTTTCTTTGCAATGTAACACCGCATTTGGAGGATGTATTTATATCTGTATCTCTCTAGCAGTATCCTTCAACACTAACACAACTCCATAATACTGTAGTTATAAGATACGTTTGCAACTGACTATACTGTGTTCACTTCTAAGTTAGCCTCAAAACTGCCAATCAACCATAATGAATGTTGAGTTAAGGTTATACCATTAGAATACACGATGCTAGCTTTCACGAAGCAGTGTTACGGAAAGGATGTAGAGCCGCAGTATTGTCTTAGCCTACCACTGAGCTACGTGGAAATAGGCGGCGAAATTACGAAAATCTCCATCGTCATTGGTGTACGGAACAATACGTAAGTTGTGCCTTGTCGTGTGCACAGTACGAACTTTGACACGAGACTGCTGTTGTTGTCGTGGTAATGGGAGTTGGTGCACAGCGTTTCTGAGCACTTCACCTGGTGCTTTCACACTGACACAAGCGACTCACTGCAAATAAATGTCCTGGTCAGATTGAGTTTCGTTATACAACGTTTTATGACCCGTCTCTTGGTTAGCACGACCTTGTTATTCTATGCCAGTTAACGCCGGACGATTTCCGTTCAACTCTGAGTGTGTCATAAGAGCTTAAGTAGGGTTAATACTGTTACCATTACTCTCCTCAGGGTCAGTACAACTCTTGTTATCGTTATTTATTGCCCAACTAACGCCAAAGGATTTAATTCAGCCCTGTGAGTGGAGTCATAGGTGTCTGAGAATTAATACTGTCACCACGTACCCTCTCATGGCCGGGATGAATCTAAGTATTAGATCTGTGATAATGCCAGATAATTTTCTTAAGCTGAGGAAGTGAGTATAGGAACTCTGAGAGTGACAGTGATGTCACCATTAACCCTCTCTTGTAGGAACTACTGTCTAATTGTATTCCCGCTGATAATTTTGTCTAGCTGAGAGAGTGAGTTTGTAGTCTAGGAGTGTTATTTCTGCCAGATCAGACTGACACATTACTTAACCTTAGATCGTGAAGGGGAAGGCAGATCTCTAGTATTTAAAAACAATATGGAAACACAGGGTTGAAAATAATAGACCTCTGACCTTTCTGCCTGGCTGCTGACTGCGTTAGGTAGTGTGAAATACAGCGTTACCATTTCATCTCCTCACAGGTGTGTTCAAATACAACTGTCAGTAATTAGGGGCTCACCTACCCCATGTCACGCTCCAGTGTCAACCCCTGCAAATCCGATGACGTGTTTCTTTAGTTCATTCTCACTACCTCCAGACGATTTGGGGGATTTAGAATAGCACCCTAGTATCTACTGGGTTAATGAGAAAGAACTGTATCCTAACTTCTCCAGTTAGAAAAAGCTCTCTATGGCCGATAAAATTGACTGAAAACATCAAGAATACACACACAAATAAAAGGAGTCATCATCTTGAAAGTGTTAATGATACAGCCGTAGGCCTTTTGTCATGCTTTAGGACTCCACAATCTCCATTACACAGGCCTATAAATATTGCAGCCATATTTTTCTACGCATCATTCGACTAGTTCGAATACTCCCTCCAAAGCTTAATAAAATCGTTAGGAGGTAGCAAGAGTAAAGTGACAAATACATTGTACGTTATCTTACAGAAGGGGATAAAAATTATTATAATATCATTACGTTATCACATCGTTCAGCTACACCATGCAGGTTATCTCTTCTGACAACAATGGTAACACTTCGCTAATTAAATCTTAACCTCGTGCTAAATAACACTTTACATCTCGCCTGAAAGTGAAAGTGAAGTGATATTGACTCTTGTAGTCCGTCCACCGCAACTAGACTGGAGATTTTTTTTCCTATTTCTCTTTTAGGTCAGAGACTTAACAGTACTGCAGGTCTACATCCTTCCCATAGCACTTCTTAGTGGCTAGCACCGCATAAGTGTTGCCAATATCTTGCTACAGTTCAGCATCTCATAATAAAGATGGCAATTATAGAGCAAGATAAAGTGGATAGAGTATAGTAGCTAGTGATAGTCACAGCATTTCCATATTCACCTTCTTGCATATTTGGGAAGTGTTAGCCATGATCAACAATTTGAAACACTTCAGAGCTCCTTTTTGAGGGGAGGTGAATTATTTTTATTTGCAGCCATAACAGCTTCATCACCTGACAATTCTACTCGCGTGATCACCAGACAAGTGTGTTTAGTAGTAATATGGAAGCCTACATCACACGTCACCTGACAACTTTAAGCAGGAAGTGGCGTGTGAATCTCACTAACAGTGACAAGAACAAGGTGGCAGCAGTTAGTTTACGGTGCCAGATGCAAAGAAAAGAAACTACCCATTCAAAATTAAAAGTAAGAACAAAAGTGTCAAAACGAGACTGTCGTAGATTCAGTGTCAGAATTATTGGCTTCAAAAGTATTGGGTCTAAAAAATTAATCGTTTGAAGGGATTTTTTGTTTTAAGGGGGCGTTGCTAGAATCAGTCAATGTTATTCCGCTGAGGAAAACCTCTCGTTACCCGCAGGGTTACGTATGTTTGGATTAAACTGTCAGGTTGAAGATAACCATGACGATGACGATGTGAACTTCTAGTCTCGTCTGAACGTGAACCCAGTGGACTGCATACTGAAGCTACCGGGTACTCTTCTGCCGTCCGCCACCCGCTTTCCCGGGATGTGGAGGAAGTTTAGAGACGTTTGTAGTGAAGCTACTTTCATATCTGTGCCACCGCATGAGGACGTCCCTCACCATCACCAGTGTCAGTATATAACATACACACGATGAGAGGCTACACCCAGTCTGAATGAAGTGGCAATGAGCAAATAGTTCTAATTTGACCTCTAGAGGGTGAAAGTGCCTATAGGCTACCCCTAAAAAGCGACTTGATACGCTATAACTTCTATGTAATCAGAATATTTAGGTGCCAGACTTGAAGGTGTAAATACTGAGAGTGAAGTGTAACATCTCGCCACCACTCAAGCTGCCCCTTCCTTCCCTCCCTGCCTCCCGCGAGTATGTACTCAGCCCTGCCTCCCACCTTCACTTGTTGGCGCCCGTGTTTAACGCTTGTTGGAGAGGGCATAAAGTTTGCACCTCCTTATGTTTAGCAGGTAAACTCTCCTCCATCTTCTCACTTAGGCCAAAGGTGCAGGAGTCGGGTTAGTCCTCTGCTTGTGTTTTAGCAAATAACTGCATGTAAATTATTTGCTACCGTCTGTATATACTATTTGTTGCAGGTACGACTTCCACCATTTGTCTGTCTGCAGTTCTCGAGTTGTTCCTCGTATGTGTGTGTGTGTGTGTGTGTGTGTGTGTGTACACAGCTAGACTTTTGCAGTGTGATGATGTAGTTTTTATTTCAATCATGCCAATCTCCAGACGCTAATATTCCCAACTTGAGAAAGAATTTTCTGAACTAAGGTTGTTAGATCCAGCCCTTGATAGCCTTTCCAGAATTGCATAAATACATCTGGAGGTGGCAAGAATTAGAATGATATCATCGTAGTGAAAGATTTTAGAAGCTACAGTGGTATGAAAGCATAATGTGTGCTGTATTACCCAAACACCTAACCTTCGCAGGTACTCCAGACGGTAGACAAAAATGTATGCCATGTTTGGGCAAATGCCATCGCAAACACATTTAGGCCTATACATTTATTACTCACATAACATATATTCATTCCTGTATTTTGTTATGTTATTAAACTACCTGTTTCGTACCGGTACCTTTTATGAGATCAGGAAAAAGAGAGAAAATGGGTGGGAGGGAAGGAATTTATGGTCATGGCAGGAGGTGTGAGAGGGTACTGTACATAATATCAGTCGGTCACCGAAGTGTGCAGTGTCTTTGTTTACACCTCGCCAGACTACAGTATCTTGGCGACCAGTCGTAAATATCGATTAATGCAAGACTGGAGGTGAACTGGGGGACTGGTGATGGGACTGGGAACTCGAGGTGGATTGGAGAATGGAGGAGGACTGGGGAAAGGAGGTGGGCTGGAAACCGGATGTGGACTAGGGAAATGAGGCAATCTGTGGATTAGAATTGGATTGGGGATAGGGGATTGGACCTGGTGACTGGACTGTGAACTGATCTGGACGCTTGGGTATTGGGGGTGAGCGGCCGTGGGGTACGGGGGTGGGGTTAAGGGGACTGGGGCACTGCGTTGGGGGAGTAACATGGAAGGAGCTGTGATACTGGGATAGGGGCCTGGGGAACAGAGGTGACTGGGTGCAAGTCAGCTAGGGTGGAGGGGAGCTAGGGTGTGGGTGTACTAGGGAGGGGCTACTGGGGAAGGGGATGCTGGGGAGGGGGCTGAGTTACTTGGTAGGAGAAGGGTTGGGTGTCTGGTAATTTATGGCTTGGTTCTGGGTTTCTTTTGAGACATATATCGTATGTGTGTGTGTGTGTGTGTGTGTGTGTGTGTGTGTGTGTGTGTGTGTGTTTAGTAATGGTACGTGACTGGCGTGGGACCCAAACATGAACATCCAATCTCAGTGTTTTTACTGGAATTTTGGTGCTGGCCGGTATGCCCCTTGCCACTTTTTTTTTTTTTTTTTTTTTTTATGCTACCTCGATGTTGTGGTCACCAATGTCTGTCACGGGGAGGGATATTTGAGGTGTGGGATGTTCTGGGGTGGGAAATATTACTAGTGAGAAAAATTCGGTGGTAAAAAGGTTCATGCTGCTGCTGCTACTGATGATGATTACGAGCGAGCGATCGCAGCGACCGAAACTATGTTTACATTCAGCTGAGAAATGAGCGGCCCCAACACGACAGCCCTACGACCGCCACTGGTTTTCAGAAGGCTAATAACTTTTTCTTCTATGTGAGAGAGAGAAAGAGATTCTTTCAGCAGGTAGTAGATACATTCAATAAATTTTGTTTTTAGGTATAACTCGTATGTTTACTTATGAGACCAAAGAAACCTCTTGGAATCCCAGCTTTCCAAGGGAATATATCGAAAGGCTTCAATTAACACTTGGTCCACTACGTAATCAAATTAAAAAAAAGATTACGTGTTGTAACACTGTTTTCATGCATGAATTCTAACATTTAAATATCGGATATTTAAGCTCATAATTTTACATGAACGTTTTTCCTGCGTTTAGGGGTAAAATCAGCAAAAGGTAATCTCCCCATTTCTGGATTTTAACATTCGATCAATAAGCAAGCGTTGCCACCAATGCAGTTCTGCTTGACACGCAAGTTGGGAGCAGAGAAACTGAACATTGCGCGTTTGATAAATGCTACAGCGTCTCTCTATATTCACATTCAGAGAGAATACGTGAGAGAGAGAAAATGTGAGAAAGTAAACATTGGAGAAGAACAGGGAGGCTTTAGGAAGGGAAGAGGTTGTGGTAGATCAGATATCCATTCTTAGATCTTTAGTGGAAAAGTTCCTAGAGAAGGGAAAGAAGTTGTATGCGGCTTTCATGGGATTTGGGAGAAAGCATATGACAGGGTGGATAGACAAGGATTGTGGAAAGTGTTAAGAATATATGGAGTTAGATGGGAAGTTGTTGAATGCTGTGAAGAGTATGTATGTGATGGTGTGAAGGCTGCAGTGCGTGTGAATGGTGAACTGAGTGAATTTTTCTCTTTGAAGGTTGGATTGAAACAGGGATGTCGTCATGCGTCTCCATGGTTGTTCAATCTGTACATGGATGGGGTAATAAAAGAGGTACAAGGTAGGGTAGTGGATGTTGGAGTGGCTCCTGGTGAGAGAGGATAGTGTTTGGAAACTCCCTGCACTGTTGTTTGCAGATGATACTGTGTTGTTGGAGTGAAGACGAAGGGGAGCTTTGCAAGGCTTGGTGGATGAGTTTGGGAGAGTGTGTGTAAGAGAAACGGAATCTAAAGGTGAATGTAGGGAAGAGTAAAGTGATGGTCTTTGGAGAGAGTGTGAAGTCAATTAGAATGTACAGCGAGGTTGGGATGGTGAGGAATTGGAAAATGTGTGAGGTACGTTTAAATACTTGGGTAGTGTGATGAGTAAAGATGGAAGTTTGGAGGGTGAAGTGCTTGAAGAAAGGGTACAGCAGTGGAAGAAAGGCTGCTGGTTCTTTTGAAAGCAGTGATAAGAAACAGGGAAGTGAGCATGGAAGTGAAAAAGTTACTACATGACAGTATTGTGATACCAACTCTAACGTATGGAAGTGAAGCTTGGACGTTGTTGGAAGGACACAATGTCAAGAGTGAGAGCGAGTGGAAATGAGTTATTTAAGAGGAGCCTGTGGGAGTCACATGGAGAGACAGGCTGATGAATGAGGATATAAAGGGAGCGTTGTGGTGTGGATGTGGATGTGATAGGAAGCGTTATGGAGGAACACACTGAGGTGGTTTGGCCATGTGAGAGAGGATGGAGGATGAAAGACTGAGCCCCGAAGAGCAAGTGTATGTGAGTGAGGTGGAGGGGGAAGAGGGAGTGGGAGGCTGAGGGATGAAAGGATGGAGGGATGGCGAGGAGAGGTATATGAGAGAGAGGGGAGTGAGTTGGGAGCAGAGGCAGTGAGTGATGGCGGGGGGACAGGGGCGACTTGGGAGGCGATTTGTTTTGTGGCCACCCCAAACGGGATTGAGGCGTCTGGCAATAGATAGATAGGTAGGATATTCTTTCTTTTAAGTATTCAGCTACTATAAAAGAAATGTTGAAACACCAATATGAAATTATGATGATAGGCGTATGTCCCAAATGCTCTCGCCCACGCTAACCACGCGCTCACAAATCGCACCTTTACTGGTGAGATTTTGTGGGGAGAGGGATATTGTGGGTGAGGGATTATCTGGGAAAGGATATTTGAGGTGAGAAGATATTACCTGCGAGGGTTTGGAGTGGGGGTCATAGGAGTAAGGGATATTTTCTGAGTGAGGAAATATTTAGGGAAGAAGAGGGATATTATAGTGAGGAATATCAGTAGTGAGGGACAGTACTATAGTCACGGCGCATGACTCTGAGGTTGTCATTATCGTACCCTGGCAACCTACCATTCAAAAGTGCGTCCCATTTCGTGTATGAGTCGTGTGTGATTCGTGTATAATATGTTCGCGTATAATGATATTCGTGTTTAATATATTCATGCATAATAATATGATTCGTGTATAATATGATACGAAATCGGACGCACTTTTGAATGGTAGGTTGCCAGGGTACGATAATGACAACCTCAGGGTCGTGCGCCGCGACCATAGTGAGGGGTAATCGCATTAACTAGAATTATAGTTAAAAGATACTGGCAGCGGAGAATATCACTGGTCACGGATTTTAGAGGTTAGTGGAGCTCAGTGTCAGGGATATGCATTGTCAGGGATATTGTGGTCGTCCTTGTGGTCACATGGTTGCCGGTGCTGACTGTATTCGCTCGCGTCATCATCATCATCATTATTTTAGTATCATAATCATCATCATTCACTATCATCATCATCATCATCATCATCACCACAGTATCAGGACAAGGCCTCTCCCAGCTTTCTCCACTCAGAGCTGTTGGTTGGTAGTTTTGTTCCATCTCAGTCATCCGCAGTTATAGGTATCATCTTTTCATCTCATCGCGTGACCATTTCCTTCCCCTCCCACATCTCCCTCCCTCCTCTCACTCCTTTCTACTTCCTCCTCTCTCTCCTCCCTCCTCCCTCTGCTTGCTCCTACCCCCTCCTCCTCCCTCCTCTCACTCCTACCTCCTCCCTCCTCCCTCCTCTCTCCTCTCACTCCTATCTCATTCCTCTTCTCACTTCTGCCTCCTCAGTTCCTCTCACTCCTATCTCCCTCCCTCTTCTCACTCCTACCTCCTCAATTCCACTCACTCTTACCTCCTCCCTAATATCACTTTTCCTCCCTCCTCTCACTCCTATCTCCTTCTTCTTGTTACTCTTACCTCCTCCCTCCTGTCACTCCCCCCTCCTCCCTCCTGTCACTCTTACCTTCCTCCCTCTTCTCACTCTTACTTCCTTCCTCCTCTCACTTCTACCTCCTCTCTCCTATCACTCCTACCTCTTTCCTCCTCTCAATCCTACCACCTTCCACCTCTCACTCCCACCTCCTTCCTCTTACTCCTCCCTCCTTCCTCTTACTCCTCCCTCCTTCCTCCTCCAACTCCTACCTCTATTCTCCTCTCACTTCTACGACCTTCCTCCTCTCTTTCTTATCTCCTTCCTCCTCTCAATCCGTCCTCCTCCCTCTTCCTACCCCTGCCTCTCCCCTCCTCTCCTACTCTGGGCTGCCACTCGTGTTATCTTACGCGTCCATTTCATCCCCTGACTATCTCCATCATCCTCACACTTCCTCTCTGGGTTATCACTGTTATCTTGCTTATCTGTTTGTTATCTAGTCTACAAAATACATGACTACACACGTCATTTTCTGGTTTCGGTACTTGGGTGTTTTTCTAAGTTGACTAGCATCTCTTGGTACCTGAAGAAGTACAATTGAAGGCGTCGTCGGGCTGAATGGGTCAATATCGAGGAGTTTATAGTAACGAGTTCATTTGGCGAGTAGAAGAGGCAGACACAGATTGATATATATGGAGTGATGAGACGGGTGGATATGAGGAGGAGTGGTGTGTCGTGGAAGAAAATGCTTAAATTAGTGCCCGTCAACTACACGGGGATCATTTGGACAGACAGCTTTTCCTTCTATGTTTTCTTTTCCTTTCTTTTTCTTAGTTTTCTACAGACAGTCTATTTTTGCTACGTGCCAGTCTTCCCCGAGAATACTGGGGTTCTGGTAACTGATGTCATCTGAGGCCGTGTAATTAGTGAAGATGCTATGACCAGGATGCAGCGACAGGCAACAAAGAGCAAAATAGACAGACAGCTATACATTGATCGACAGCTAAGCAAACGTAAGTAGAAATTGTAATTGGTAGATGAGTAATAGACAGACAGAGAGGTAAACTGATATAGCTAGATAGAGAGAGAGATAAATAAATAAATAGGTATATATATATATATATATATATATATATATATCATATATATATATTTTTATATATATATATATATATATATATAATAAAAAATATTTAGATAGATAGATATTGAGAGAGAGAGAGAGAGAGAGAGAGAGAGAGAGAGAGAGAGAGAGAGAGAGAGAGAGAGAGAGAGAGAGAGAGAGAGAGAGAGAGAGATGGACCTGTAGCTGCATAATTATATACTATTATAAGATCAACAGATAGACACACACACAGACAGACATTGGTAAGCTCCTGATCACACACCTGGCCAGAGATAGTAAGGTAGACAGATGCACAGATATTAACAGACACATAGAAAGATAGCCAGCCTGAGAGTTGGACAGATAGATCTTAGTAGGTTACTGACTTCACAGGTAGATTAAAATGGATAGATAATTAAATAGATAGACACAAAAATAGATAGATTTTGGTAGACCCATGACCACACCTGTCCAAATACCGTCCATCTTGAATGTCTGTCTGCCTTTGTAATCATGTGACCTCCTTCCATTGTCTGTCTCCCCCTTCTGTCTCTGTCTGTCTGTCTGTCTGTCTGTCTGTCTGTCTGTCTCTCTCTCTCTCTCTCTCTCTCTCTCTCTCTCTCTCTGTAAATACCAGCATGATTCACATGTCAGCTGTGAAGTTTGCAATTGTGAGAGTAGCTGGAACGAGTTGGAGGAGGAGGAGGAGGAGGAGGAGGAGGAGCAAAAAGGAGGAGGAGGAGGAAGAGCAAGAGGAGGAGGAAGAGAAAGAGGAGAAGCAGGAGGAGGAGGAGGAAGATGAGGAGGAGGAAAAAAAGGACGAGGGGGGAAAAGAGGGAGGAGGATGAGAAACAGGGAGAGAAGAAGGGTTAAGGGGAAAAAGACGAAGACTAAAGGGAAGAAGAAGGCGAGGAAGAAGAGGAGGAGGAAGAAGAGACAAAGAAGGAAGAAGAATAACATGTCAGAAAAGGAACAATAGTACGTAGTTAACCTTTAAGCTTCGTTTAATCAAAAGTTTCTCTATTCTCACATGATATTGAATTAAAACTCAATTAAGGCTTCATAATGCTCTTAATCTATTAAAAGCAAACATGGCAGTAATGAAAAGGACGTAGAGTCAACAAGAGGAAATACCAGGCCGAGGCTTACTATTCAGAAATTTTATTGGATTCTTTAACTTTGGTGATAGATAAGCGAAGATGAAAAAAAATGTGTGTGTGTGTGTGTGTGTGTGTGTGTGTGTGTGTGTGTGTGTGTGTGTGTGTGTGAAAGAGAGAGAGAGAGAGAGAGAGAGAGAGAGAGGGAGAGAGAGAGAGAGAATGTAAACAGACAATATGAGAGCTGGAGGTCAAAAAGCGAGGGAAAAAACACAGGAGCCTACATAATGACCGGAAGACTGGCATTGAAGAGTCAGACACAGTGAATTGGCTGACTGACTGACTAATTGGCTGGCTGATTTGTTGGTGGGATGGTCGAGTGACTGGGTGGTTGTGTGGTTGGGTGGATGGTTGGTGTGTGGATGTATGACCGGTTGGATATATAGTTGTTTCTTTGGCTGTTTGGTTGTTTGGTTGGTTGTGTGACTGTGATCGTTTGGTTGCGTGTGTAGCTGCGTGGTTGTTTAGTTGATTGTGTGGTTGTTTTGTTCGGTGTGAATGGTTGGCTGTGTGGTTGCATGGGTAGCTGTGTGTTGTTTGGGTGGCTGTATTGTTGTTTGGGTGGCTGTATTGTTGTTTGATTCTATGGGTGTGTGGCTAGCCATGTGGTTGTTTGATTGTCTGTGTGGTTACTTGGTTGGGTGTATACTTGTTTGGTTTAATGTTTTGTTGTCTGTGGTTGTTTAACAGGATGGCTGCCTGGCCTGCAGAATGAGGTATTATTAATTGGGTCACGTCACCAGGTACTTGACGAGTCCTTTCACTGCTCAGACCCACCTTAGGGCAGGTATTACGCTCTTCCTTTTGTTATGCCAAGCCGAGATAATCCGGGACTGAGAGCCTGCAGAATTAAAGAGTCCCTTCATCCCCATACCCTATCCCACCCCCCACCCCTACCCTCACTCTCATACCCCAAAAAAGTGAAGAAAATGAAAGGAAAAATCAAGATCCGGGCCTTTCGAGATGCCTGGACATACAGCATTTACAAGACTATAGGATACAATGGATGGAAAGGAAAGACTGATGCCCACCTATTATTCATCTGAAGGCTTGACCACTGGAGTGAATTGTGACAGGTTGGCTGACAAAGTGGATACCTGATAGGCTAATCTGACGGACTGATTTCCAGTTAATCGTTCTCTGACAAATTATTTAATTGTGTATGGTGAACTAATTAACTGGCGACAGATTGATTGACCAACTACCAAAATGGCTGACTGACCGTTTTGAAGTGACGAACAGATTGGTTGACTGAATAGCAAACTAAGTACTGACCGACTGAATAAGAAAATGACTGACTGACCGGCTGAATATCGAACTGACTGGCTAAGCAACTGACATAACTGACCAACTGCCAGGACTGACTAAAATGACTGACTGACCGATTGATAAGACCAACAAATGAACTGACTGGGTGACCTAACTGCGTAACAAGCGAACCATCCGAATGTGATAGTGACCTAGTAGCGGCCACTTCATACCGGACACAGCGTGTAAGCCTTGACAATAGCGAGGTCATGACAGCGTTGTGTGGTACATGACAATCACATCAGCCAGTTTTCTTCCCTTTCCTTCCGTCCTCTCCTCCCCCTCATCTTCCCCGTCTCTATCAACCTTTCACCCCACCTCTCTCTTCCAACATCCCCACCCCATTCTTTCTCCCTTCCCACTCCCCTCTCTTTCCCCTTCCCCCTATTAACCTCTCCACCTCTTTCCCCCACCCTCTTATCTCTCCCACCCCCGTCTTCTTTCCCAACCCTCCTCTCTTTCCCCCACCCCCCTCTTCTTTCCCCCAGCCTCCTCTCTTTCCCCCAGCTCCATCTCTTTCCCCCCAACCCCTCTTCTTTCCCCCCCCCCCCTCTCTTTCCCCCAGCTCCCCCCCTTCCCCCCCCGCCCTCTCTTTCCCCCACCCCCCCCCCTTCCCCCCCCCCCCCTATTTCCCCCCCCCCCCTCTCTTTCCCCCACCCCCCTCTTCTTTCCCCCAGCCTCCTCTCTTTCCCCCAGCTCCCTCTATTTCCCCCAGCACCCTCTCTTTCCCCCACCCCCTCTCTTTCCCCCACCCCTCTCTTTCCCCCACCCTCTCTTTCCCCCAGCTCCCTCTCTTTCCCCCAGCTCCCTCTCTTTCCCCCCCCCCCTCTCTTTCCCCCGTCTCCTCTCTTTCCCTCACCCCTTCTCTTTCCCACACCCCTTCTCTTTCCCCCACCCCCTCTCTTTCCCCCACCCCTTCTTCTTTCCCCACCCTCGTCTTCTTTCCTCACCCTCCTCTTTTCCCCTCACTCCCTTTCTTTCTCCCACCCCCTCTCTTCCTCCCACCCCTCTTTCCCCCAGCCCCCTTTCTTTCCCCCATCTCCCCTCTCTTTTTCCCACCCTCCTCTCTTTCCCTCTCCCCCTCCGTTTCCAACTCCCTCCGTGGGAAGTCGTTGGTGCATCGGTTGGCATACCCAATTCACAGCTGATAAAATCTCAGGATGACTAGACCCTTGGATGCAGTTTTTCTCTTGTTCACTCAGCAACATAATTAGGGACCTGTACATAACGTTGACTGTTACGGTTCATGTTCGGAATATTGGTACTTAGCCAAAATGATCGTCAGCTTTACTGGCCCTCGTGCAGTTTATAGGCATAAAATAAACAAAGACCTTTTTCTCTTCCCGTCCTCCCTCCCTCCTTTTCCCTTCTTCCTTCTCGTCCACCACCCTCTCCCAGCCTCTCCTACCTCCTCCCACTCTTCCCCAACCTTCCTTTGTTCCCCTTCTCTCATCTCCTACTTCTCACCTCCTGTCATCTTGCCCTCTTTCCTCTCTTCCTTTCCTCTCTTTCCCCGCTACTCCCATCCTTTTCTTACTTCACCTCTCCGTTCGTCTTGATCATCTCTTCTCCTTTCTTTTTTTTTTCTTTAGTTTCCCCATCTACACGCTACCTTTTCGTTCTTTACACTTCATCTCTCTCTCCCCACCTGCCATTCCTTCCCTCTCTTTCCCCCACCCCTCCCGTTTACCCCACTTGTTTTGGTGCTCATACCCTACTCACCGTCTGGGGCACCGGGCTGCCTTTAGAGCCGCCACAGCTGGCATGGTACGTTATGGTAAGGCCGACACGGAACGGTACAGTACTTTTGAAACAGTACGGTACATTTGCAACGGTAAGGTATAATAGGGAACATCCGACACGTAACGGTACGGTATAACTGACATGATACAGTGCAGCTGACATAGTATGGTGTGGAATGGTATGGTATGGTATGTTGTGTCTGACACATAACAGTATAGAATGGCCGTTATAGCATAGTATTGCACAACTGACACAGCACAGTACGGTACGACTGACACTGTACGGTACAGTGCAGCAAACACAGTACGGTATGGTATGGTTGGCACATTTCGGTACGGTTTATCTGATATGGTAAGTAAGATACAGCTGACACGGTGATGATGCAGAGCAGCGATGGTCCACGATGCCATGGCTCAGATGTGAGAATTAACACTGGTATTCTAGGCATCATGGCAGGCTTCGTAGCACGTCTTTGTTGGCGATTTGTTTACCATATGACAATTAACATTCTACTTTGTTATTTATTTTGTTTCAGTATCAATATAATTTGCATCAGTAGCATACGAGATGATAATGCGGTGTAATGTTCTCAATAAATCGCCAGTCCTGGATATGATGAGAGATTGGCCTTTTCCAGTTGCAAATTCACCTGCCAGATTCTTCCACAACTTAGAGTATATGGAGTGTTGGGCTTCAGCTGCGGCAGTGTGTTGAACCTGAAGTGCTGATAGGTAGGTCTTTAGAGGGCCCAGTAGTATGCCAGGTGGAACCCTGGAACGAACAGGATAATTGGATGACTCAGTACTACTCACAACGAGACACGAGGATAAGAAAAAATCTTAACTTGAAAAGGTTCCCGGGATGACTAAGTTTTTTTTTTTTCCTTTTTTCACATAGATAATTGTACCCACCAGAATCCAGCTTTCAGCGTGACGACTCTTTGCTACGTAACTTTAGACAAGAAAGCTAGTCAGTCATGTGTGAAACAACGCATAACTTTCCATCCTTCACCCTAACTGTTGCTGGGACATAGGTCGAGTCTGCTTAATGTAGTCGTTAAATGTAAAGTATTTCTCCAACATTATTAAAGACAGTTGCTACAGTGGCAGTTCTGCAGTTTTTCAGGCACATTATAGACCTTTATTTACTGATTTATTTATATTTATATTTATTTTTTTTGTATCAAGGCTCAATTTTAGCTTCGTTTTACACCTGTGCTCTCTCTCTCTCTCTCTCTCTCTCTCTCTCTCTCTCTCTCTCTCTCTCTCTCTCTCTCTCACACACACACACACACACACACACACACACACACACACACACACACACACACACACACACACACACACACACACACACACACACACACACACACACACACACACACACACACCAATGAACCTGATGACTCTCGTGCAATGTTTGACACCTTGACGGGAAGGGAAAGGGCAGCGGAAGGGAAAGTGGGGGAGGGAGAGAGATAACACAGTGGGAAAGGTTAGATGGTGTATGCAGACGTGAGAGAGAGAGAGAGAGAGAGAGAGAGAGAGAGAGAGAGAGAGACAGAGAGACAGACAGACAGAGACAGACAGACAGATAGACAGACAGACAGACAGACAGAGACAGAGACAGACAGACAGACAGACAGACAGAGGCAGAGAGGGAGGAAAGGAGGGAGAGAGAGAGAAATGAGGGAGAAGAAGAAAAGATGATGATGGAAGAGCAGGAGGAAACCAGAATCTTGTCATCATTTTCTTCTGTCACGCATGACCCTGGCACACACACACACACACACACACACACACACACACACACACACACACACACACACACACACACACACACACACACACACACACACACACACACACACCTTGGATATTCCTCCTCCTCCTCCTCCTCCCCTCCCAGCACCTTTTTTACCCCACTCTTCCTCCTTGGCTTTTTCCCTTACCCTCTTCTCTGTCCCTCTTCCCTCTTCCTTCCTGTCTGTCCCTCATCCTTCCTGCTCCTTCCTCATCCCCCTCTCAACCCCCTACCCCCACTTCATCCAATTTGTATTGTCTCGCCTGTTGTATTCTTTCATTTTCATTTTCCCTTTCAGTATTCATTTATATATCTTTCATTATCATCCAAATGTATATATTCCATCACTGAATTTGCCTCTTAATATTCATTCATGGTTCATTTTCCTGTTTGCTTTCATTTTCCTTATATTTATTTATTTTATTTTGTACTGTACTGCCTTTCTTTTATTTTTTTCTTCGTTATTTTCATTTCATTTTCCTCATCCATCCCATCCTGATTATTCTCCTATTGTCATTTCTTTTTCCTTTTTTTCTTATTTCTCGCTTCACTCCTTACCTTCATGTTGTTCTCATTTGCTCTCACTCTTTTTTCCCTTCTCTTCTCTTTTATCTCGTCTCTAGGCTTTCCCTTTCCCTCTCTTTCCTTTCTTTACCCGTCCCTCCCCCTCCGTTGTGTCTCCCTTCCTTTCCCTTCCCTCCCGCTTTTCCTTTTCATTCCCTTCCCTGCCCGTCCTTCCCCTACCGTGCCCTTCCCTCCCCCCACCTATCTTTCCCTCCCTTTACCTGTCTTCCCTCCCAGCACCTACCCTTCCCTCCCTTCATCTATCCTTCCCTCTCTTCACGTTTCTTCCCTTCTTTTTCTTCTTCTTACCTTCCCTTCACTCACCTACCCTTCCTCTCCTTCATCTACCCTTCCTTTTCCTTCCCTTCCTTTCCTTCTCCTTCCCTTCCCTTCCTTTTCCTTCCCTTCCCTTCCTTTTCCTTCCCTTCCTCTCCCATCCCATCTCTTCCCTCCCCTTCTTTTCTCCTCCCTTTCCTTCTCCTTCCTTTCCTTGCTTCACCAGTTCTTCTTTCCATCACCTTCCCTTCTCTTCCCTTCCCTACCTGTTCTTCCTTTCCCATCTCTTCCCATCCCTCCCCTTCTTTTCCCTCCTTTTCACTCCCCTATCCTACCCTTACCTTTCCCTCCCACGCTTCCTCACCTGCCTTTCCTGTCCATTCCTATTACCTTTTCCTTTTTATTCCCGTCCATTCTCTTATCTCTCTCTCAGTTTCCTCCTTCCCCTTCCTTCCTTTTCTTTCCCCGTTCTTACACATAAATCCTATTGCCTTTGCTATTTCCTTACATTTTCTTCCTGTCCTTTCATATTTCCCTTTACCTTTTTTCACTCATTTCCTTTCCTTTTTCCTCTTCTTTCCTCCCTTCCTCTTTTCTTTCAATCCATTTCCCCCTCCTCTTCTCGTCACATCCCTTCTCATCCCATCTCTTTTCCTCCACTTACATTCCCTTTCCCCCTTCCACAAACCCCAGTTCCCCCTCCCTTCCCTATCTACTTTTCTTTCCCTCTGTCCCATTGCTGTTTCCCTTCTCCTTATCTTCACCAGCCCCTAATATTCCTCTTTCTAATCGTCCTCTTTCTTTTTTCCCTGACCATCCCTTTCTTTCCCTTCTCCCTCTCATCTCCTTCCCCAAGTTCTTCTCATTCCCTCTTTTTCTTCCCCCTTCCTCTTATGTTCCTTTTCCCGTTTTTCCCTTCCCTCCTCCCCTCCTCCAAAATATCCCATTCCTTTCCCTCATGCCTTTCCCTATTTTTTTACCTTTGTTTCTTTTATTGTCCCCTCCCCATCTCTTTCTCTTCCCCCACTCCTTCCACATCCTTACCTTCCATCTTTCCTTCCCCCAGTCTCTCCCCGTCTCGCCCTCTCCCGACTGTATCGTCCTTCCCTTCCTTATCGTGCACCCCTCCCTTACTCCACCCAACTCTACCTGACCCCTCCAGAACCAGTTGACTTTCATCCTCCAGCCCCTTTTCCCCTTGCCCCTCCCTTCCCACCTCCCCTTGTCCTGTCCCGGCCTGCCATTCCACTCCGCCTCTCCCTTCCATTTCCAAGGAGAGACGGGACTGCATTGGTTAGCTCGTTCAACTATCAATTGTAAGAGCCAGAGTTCGGTTCTCGGGCCGGTCAGACTGGTGGAATCAGTTTGGTTTCCCTATAGTTCATGTTCACTCAGTATATACATGTGGACCTTGATGTAAGAAATGACAGGAATCAAGGAAAAAGTGACTGTCTGCTTTAATGACTTTCTTGTAGTCAGGTGCCATTAACCTAAGTCTGCATCTGTTTCTTTTCCCCTCCTTTCATGTAAATCTTTTTTCTTTTTTCTGTCGTTTTAATTATCCTTTGTTATTCATTGCCTTTCTGTTCTTGTTCTTCTCTGTTCGCTCATTTCTTCTCTCATTCATCCCCACTTCCTTGTCCCCTTCCTTCCCTTCACCTTCCCTCCTCCATTTCCCCTTGCCCTGCCATCATTACGTCTCTTATTCTTTCCCTCGTTATCCTTCCCCTCATCCCATTTTTATCCATCTTCTTTCTCCCTTCCTTAGTCTTGTTTCACTCCTTCCTCCTTCCTTCTTTTTACTATATATTCTTTTGCTTTTATTTAACCTTTTATTTTCCCTCCTGGTTTTCCGCGTTTTCCCCCCTTCCCTGTTTTTCTCCCATATCCTGTCTTTCCCCTCTTGTTTTCCCCTCTTCTCTGTTTCCCCTTCATCCCTGTTTTTCTCCCATATCCTGTTTTCCCTCTCTTGTTTTCCCCTCTTCTCTGTTTCCCCTTCATCCCTGTTTCCCCCTCATTCCTGTTTCCCCCTCATCCCTGTTTCTCCCCCATCCCTGTTTCCCCCTCATCCCTGTTTTCCCCTTATCCCTGCTTTCCCCTTATCCCTGTTTTCTCTCATCCCTGTTTTCTCTCATCCCTGTTTTCCCCTCATCCCTGTTTCCCCTCATCCCTGTTTTCCCCTTATCCCTGTTTTCCTCTCATCCCTGTTTTTCCCTCATCCCTGTTTTCCCCTCATCCCTGTTTTCCCCTCATCCCTGTTTTCCCCTCATCCCTGTTTTCCCTCATCCCTGTTTTCCCCTTATCCCTGTTTTCCCTTCATCCTTTTTTTCCCCCTCATCCCTGTTTTCCCTTCATCCCTGTTTTCGCTCATCCCTGTTTCCCCTTCTTCTCCGTTTTCCCGTCTTTTTTTTTTTTTTTTTTCGCTTCCTTTTCCACGTCCTTGTCGTTCTGTCTTCCCTGTTCTTCCCCTTTCCATATTTTCTCCAGCCCTCCTATTTTGTCCCATCCCCTCATCCGCCCTCCCCTGTTTTCCCCTCTTTCCCCTGTTCTTCCCATTATTTTACTTAGTCTCCTTCTCTCTTTTTTATTTTTCCTCTGTACGCATTCTCTCTCTTCATTTCCTTTCCTTCTCAATTTATCATTCCTTTGTTTCTTTGTCCTTCGCTTCCTTATTCCCCTTTTTCTCCCTGTCTCCTCATATTCTCCCTTTCCGCGCATTCTCCCTCCACCCCTCCTCTCCTTCCTACCCGTTTCTCTTTCATTATTTTGGCTTATTTTCACTGACTTCATACAACATCCTTTTTGTTATCATCTGTGTGTTCAGTAAATACGAGTACTTTCCCTTTCCTTCCTTCCTTCTCCTTCTTCTCCTCCTTTTCTATGGTTCCTTTTCTCTCCTGTCTTCTTTCGTGCTTCTTGCTTCTTCCTTCCTCCTTCCGTGCCTCCTCTGTCTCTTTTATCTACTCAGCCATATCCTTCCCCATATATTTACTTCACGTTCCATAAATGTCTTCTCCCTACCTCCCTCCCTCCCTCTCATCTTCTCTGTTGCCTTTCCTTTCCTCTATTTCACTTACCTCTGTTATTCCCCCCTTTTCTCCCCACCCTCTTACTTTCCTTCTTTTTCCTTTCTTCTTCCCTCTTTATGTTTACCCATCTTCATCCTCCATTTCTCTTTCTTCATTCCGCCTTCATTCCTATGTTACTCTTACCTTCCGCTTTTTGTTTCGTTCTCCCCCTTCTCTTTCCCCTCTTCCCTCTCTGTCTTCCCCTCCTTCACTCTCATCCCCTCCTTCCCTCTCATCCCCTCCTTCACTCTCATCCCCTCCTTCACTCTCATCCCCTCCTTCCCTCTCATCCCCTCCTCCCGTCACTCTACTTCTCTCACATTCCCCTCCTTCTCTTTCACCCCTTCTTTTCCCCTGTTTCCCCTCTCTCCGCTTGCGTCTCCTTCCTCTCTCTTCCCCAACTCGTGCTTTCTCCCCACGACACTCATCCCTTCCCTCCCTGTTTCTCCCGTACTCTTCTTACACAACACATAAGGTACAGTAAACAGCCTCGTAAGGATCAATAGATTTGTTCTTTATTTGTGCGTCTGTACTGCGTTCTTATCCTTCCCCCTCCCCTTCACTCATCTGTTCCGTTCCTCTCCCCTTCACTCATCTGTTCCGTTCCTCTCCCCTTCACTCAGATCTGTTCCGTTCCTCTCCCCTGCACCCAGAGCTGTTCCGTTCCTCCGTCTTCCTTCTCGTTCCTTTTTTCTTCCCGTATCATCCCTCTCTGTCCTGTTTGTCTCAGTTCCCTCATTCCGTTTGCCTCCCTCTTTTCTTCGTCCATTCTCTCTGTTCCCCCCTTTCTTCTTCCCTTCCTATCTATACCTACCCTTTCCCACCTATGTCCTTATCCATCCCCCTCTCTCATCCCTTCTCCCTTCCTATCCTTTCCCCTCCCCCCTCTCCTCTTCCCCTCTCCCTCCCTACCTTCTACTTATTCCACACACCCACCCACACACACACACACACACACACACACACACACACACACACACACACACACACACACACACACACACACACACACACACACACACACACACACACACACACACACACACTCACACACTCACACACACACACACACACACACACACACACACACACACACACACACACACACACACACACACACACACACACACACACACACACACACACACACTTTCTTATAGCGCGTTGTTATTCTTGGGCGTTTATCAGCACCACTCATTCATGGTTTCCATCTCCTTCTCTTTTTCTCCCTTTCTCTTTCCCTTCTTATTTTTTCTCGCTCCTTCTCCTCTGCGCTTCTCTTTCTCTTGCCTTCTTCATCTCCCTGTCTGTCTCTCCTCTTCTCTGCCTCCTCGCCTCTGTCTCCCCTCCTTCTCTTTCTCTCCTCGTCTTATTCTTTCCGCTACTCTTTCTCTCCTCCTCTCTTCCAAGGTCTTCCAGTTTCTCTCCCCTTCTCTTAACCCACCCCGTCTCAATCCCTCTCCACCTCTTCTCCTTCCTTTATCTTCACCACCCCTTCTTTTCCTCTTCCTTGCTCCTCCCTTCTCCTCCTCGTTCGCTTTCCCACCCCTTTCTTCCCTTCCCTTTTCCTCTTTTTACCCATCCATTTCTATTTACCTACCCTTCATTTTCACCCTTCTCTCCTCTCCTCTTCCCTCCTCCTCTTCCTTTTCTCTCCACCTTGATCAACTTCACTTTCTCAGTCTCTCCCATTCTCCCTCTTACCATGTTTGATTTGTACGTTCGTCTATTCTTCATCTGTTCTTCATCCCTCATTCTGTTCTTCTTCCTCCCTCTCCTTCCTTCTTCTCCCAGCTTTCACTTATCCTTCCTTCTCCCCTCTTTCCTCATTCCTTTCCTCCCACCTTTGCCATATACCCCTCACCCTCCCCTTCCACTTCCTCACTTCCTTTCCCTTTTCCTTTCCCCTCTTCCGTTTCCTCTCCTCTCCAACTTTCTTCACTTCTCTCTCTCCCCTGTCTCCTCCACCCTCTCTCCTCCATCCCCTCTCCTTCACCCTTTCTCACACCAACCCTTCCTATCTGTGCTTTGTGTGTGTGTGTGTGTGTGTGTGTGTGTGTGTGTGTGTGTGTGTGTGTGTGTGTACGTACTAGTCGTGGTACGATGACCTTCAAAACTTGATACACTCGACGTGAAATAATTACGTCTCTCTCTCTCTCTCTCTCTCTCTCTCTCTCTCTCTCTCTCTCTCTCTCTCTCTTGTTTTTAACTTACATTCCCTTTCATCAAGTTTATTTCCTGTCCCTCTTCTTTTTCCACTCTGTCTTTATTTCCTCCTTTTATCGTTCTCTTTTTCCTACTCCTCTCCCTCCTCTCTCTCTCTCTTATCTTCCCCTTCCCTCTGCCTCCCTGCCACTCCTTTCCTTTCCTCTTGTCCTTCCGTGCCCCACTTCCTTCCAGGTTGCTTGTTTCTGGTGTGACAAGCGACCTCACGCACACAAAGGTTACCCCTCTACCTCCCCCACCTCCCACCCTCACCCCCACACACTCATCCTGCACCCTCACCCCTCACCTTCACCCTCACCCCTCACCTTCACCCAGCCTGCCTCCTTACCCCTGCCACTCCCTCACATACCCTTGTCACCCTCACCCACACCTTCACCCCTACCTCACCTCATCATACCAGTGCCACACCCTCACCTACCCTTGACTCCCTTACTCCCCCACCTTCAGTACTGCCTCACCCTCACCTGCCCTTGTCTCCTGTACCCCCACCTTCACCCTTACTCACCCCTGCCTCACCCCACATGCCAGTGCCACACCCTCACCCACCTGTGTCCCTTCTCTCCCTCCTTCATCCCCTACCTTACCCTTACTCACCTACCCTCGTCATCCTCACCCCCTATCACCCCTACCTCACCCTTACTCACCTACCCTCGTCATAGTCACCCCCTATCACCCCTACCTCACCCTTACTCACCTACCCTCGTCATCCTCACCCCCCTATCACCCCTACCTCAGCCTTACTCACCTACCCTCGTCATAGTCACCCCCTATCACCCCTACCTCACCCTTACTCAACTTCCCTGGTCCTTATCCACCCCCTATCACCCCTACCTCAGCCTTACTCACCTACCCTCGTCATCCTAACCCCCCTATCACCCCTACCTCAGCCTTACTCACCTACCCTCGTCATCCTCACCTCCATATCGCCCCTACCTCACCCAAACTCCTGCCACACCCTCACTTACCCTAGGCACTTTCACCCCTACTTCATACCTTCTTCACCCTTACTCTTGCCACACCCTCACCTACCCTCGTCACCCTCACCCTCACTTCACCCCTACCTCACCCTTACTCCTGCCACACCCTCATCTACCCTAGGCACTTTCACCCCCACTTCATACCTTCCCCACCCTTACTCTTGCCACACCCTCACCTAACTTTATCTCCCTCACCTTAACCTTCACCCTTGCAACCCTGGCTTCTTCCACACCCTAACCCTTTGCATATCCTACCCTTGCCGCCTGCTAACCTAATTCACCCCTCACCCTCACCCATCCCTGCCTCTCACACATACACATCCTTGCTACAGCTTGGTACATCATTACTAATTTCTCCACCCTGCCACATACTACCCTCACCCTACCACACCCTACCACTCCTACCCTCCAGAGCCATATTCCTTGTTTCCCTCACCCCTGCCCTCCTTGGCCATGCCCTCCTCTCCCCTGCCTGCCTTCCTCACCCCTGTCTCTTTCACCCTACCTCCCTAACCTATGCCTTCTCACCTTTATCTACACCCCAGCCTCCCTCACCCCTACACCCTTAACACACTCTGACCTTTCCCTTTCTTCCCTCACCCCAGCACCCACGCCTCCCTCCCACGCCCTGATTCACCTCATTCTTCCCTCACCCCCTGTCCCGATCCTCTCCCCTCCCCCACACCATTATCCCAAATGTGAGAGCTTTCGGGCAACACCACTCCCCCCCCCTCCCCATCCCCCTTATTGAGTCAATTTCCCTCACCCTGCACACTACACACACACTTCTCACACTCAACCTTCACTCTGCAAGGAATGCCACTTGAGAAAACTGAAAATACGAAGCTGAATTATATACAAGTAATAGTAATAATAGTAGTAGCAGCAGCAATAGTAGTAGTAGTGGTAGTAGTAGTTGTTGTTGTTGTTATTGTTGTTGCACTACCCCAGTCTGTGTGACCGAGCAGACAGTAGTGGTAGTAGTAGTTGTTGTTATTATTGTTGTTGTTGCTGCTGTAAAGATTAAGAATGACAATGACTGATAGTAATAAAATGAGAGCGATATGTTGCTGCTGTGGCTGATAAGGATCAGGATACAGCCACAAGCACAATATAGCGACAAAAGTTACAAGAAATACAAGCACGCCAGAACCAGCAGCGGCAACAAGCACAATAACAACCACAGGAAGAACAGGAACAAACAGCACCAGAAACATGACCTACAGTAGCATAACAATAACAGCCGCGACAGTAACAGGCAGAACAAGAACAACGAGCACTATAACAATTCACTAGGGAGTGCTGGAGAGAATGGCTGATTCTCTCTCTCTCTCTCTCTCTCTCTCTCTCTCTCTCTCTCTCTCTCCCCACCATCAGCATTGTAGTAAAGTTATCAGGCTTGTATATCATTCCCCCTACTTATCCACTCATTGTACTGACCAATAGCTGTTGTTGTTATCCCTAAGCAATGTATTTCTCTTTCCAGGTGAGTATCGTGAGCCGTTCCTCGTGCCTCACCATCACACCACGGTAAGGTGCACTGGGGACAAAGGTTTCCCTGGATTTCTTTCACTTTAACTTGACCCAGATACTTTTCCTTTCACGGCTTATTTCACATACCTCAGTAAGATAATGCTGCGGCTGTATGTCCATTCCACGGCACTTGTTTGTGACTAGCATCATATTCTAACGCTGATCTATTGTTACAACCTGGCATTTAAGACAGAGAAGTGGCACCTTAGGGATAGAGAAACCCATAGTGGCAGACGAAAATATTATTCCAAAGTTTTGGCAACTACTGTCAGTGCTCTTCAGTGGAAATACGACTTCATGACGCTGAGATTCTTCAGCCACTCTCAGGGCAAATTAAAGTGAAAAGAGTATGGCATTCCACTGAGTCCACTTCACACGTAAGGCATAGCTGTCACTTTCTTCTCTGACGGATCTTATCAAATAGAATCATGTATAGGAAAAGCAACAGACTAAGCCTCCCTCAGTTTGGGACTAAACAACGTGAAGCAGAAGAGACATGTTTGTCGAATTTTGTCCCCGACTGTGAAGCAGAGTCAATGTCGATAGGTTATTAACACCTCTTGGTGTTTCAAGCTGATTAGCCCAAAGTCCTGTACACACACACACACACACACACACACACACACACACACACACACACACACACACACACACACACACACAAACATGCACATGCACACGCACACACACACACTCTCTCTCTCTCTCTCTCTCTAATGTATATACACATGTATATATGTATATTTACGTTTAGGAACATAAATATATGTATATATACAATGGAATCTTTCCCTTCCAGTTTCTATTTCTTTTCCGTTCGTTATTTCTTTCCGTTTTTCCCCTTCCTGCTGTGTCACCCATTGAGCCAGTCTTCCCCATCATTATCCTCTCAACCGATAATCACAAAAATAGCTGGAGCCCATCTAATGATACCTGATGGTAACTGATGCCCTTGAGAGATTATTGTGCCGCGTCCTCACCCACATTTATCACAGCAAAGTTTCCAGACCTGATTGGGGGGTATTGTTGGTTAGCACATCCAACTCACGACTGAAAGAACCCGAGCTCGATTCTCGGGCTGGTCAGACTGGTGGACGCAAGTTTGTTTCCCCTTTGCCAGTGTTGCCCCAGAGGTACATTTGGGGATCTGGATGTCGGTATTCTAGGGTAAGACTGAGGCGGCAAAAAGTCCCTTGAAGACCCTCCTGCAGTCGGTAGGCATTACTCTTAACATTTTTCTTACTATATCTGGAGCGGAACTGTACCTTTGAAATCCCAGCACGGTACCGTAACGCCTTCACCGTCATTATCGCTGTAGTTATCAAATTACTGGTGGGAAGAAAGCTTAGATGAATGCTTATCAATTACATGGGGATCATTATGGCGGACGATCGATCTTTGGTTAGTCGTAATCTTCCCTCAATATGCAACCCGCGGTAGTCGATGCTGTATATGACATTTGTACTGCTGGGTGAACAGGGACAAGGAGTGTGACCGTCCCGAGGTGGGTGGGAGGCGTTTGTCGGGTGTCAGCAGATGGGGGCTGGGGATTGTGAGGATGCAGTTTCTATTTCGACTGTTGAAGGGAACAGTTTGTGGATTGAGTTTAGTTATACGTAGTCTCCTGCCATCCCATTTATCTTTTCCTATATATTATAAAAATACCCCCACTACTGCACGGTTTTTCTAACCTGACATAGTGACATATATCTCGAAAGGAGACTCATTCATACATCATAGCTGATGTTAATTAAATTTCATATAGACACGTCTTAGTATCAAAGTTGTGGGCGTGACACAGTTCCGTGAGTTAAAGCAAACCGACTATAATACCACCACACGGTGCTGAATGCGATAGCCTTAGCACGTCATATAAAGAAGGGTGAGCTTTATTAATTAAGTGGTGATGTTTAGGGTTTATGAGGCCGGCCATCAATCAGAGTTCTTAGTGTGCATCCAGAGTTAGAGAAAATAAAGCCTCGTCTCAGGCCACGGTATTGTTATTGTTTGTATCGCGCCTTATTTAGCCTCTCTGTTTACAGTCATCTTAAATACAGGTTTAATATCTAAAATTTCTCCTCAAAAATATTTATGATTTTCCTGTTCCTTTAGAAAGGTCACAGCGACCTTCCCACCATCTCATTTTAAATGTGCCTGAGCTCGATTTTTCATTCCAGAACCAGTACTTTGGGTCTTTTCAAAACAAATATTTCTGTCTGTCATGTGAAACGCAGCACGTCAGGTAAGGACATTATCTTATAATAAACTTAGCTGAAAATAACAACAGTACTTAAGAATGAAGTAAAATTAACTTAATAAAACGTATTAAACCGATGCCGGTAACGACTTTTTTCAGTGAACCAGAAAAATAAGTGAATAAATAAAGCGGAACCTGCTGATAAGCAGCCAAAAAAAAAAAAGGCAACCCTCAGACCTCTGGATGTGTCTCAGTGGCGAGTAAATTCGTCTGGCGTTACCCTGAGGAAAACAGATAAGCCGTGTGCCGAGGTGTGGGGGTTAAATCGAGATAGTTTCTTAGGACAGCTATCAGGAGCACGAGGGAGTCTATTGTTATAAATGATGTGGCTTGTACTTCAGCCGTCCAAAACGAACTGCATTACTTTTCTTGCGATTGCCTGCGTGACATGACCATTGTGGCCAGCATGACCCCAGAGCAAGGCAGGTCAAGGAGGAGTCCACTCGTCAAGGATCACACCACAGGCCCACCTGTCCCTCCACATTCTTGTACACCATTTCCACTTAAATCCGTCCAGCTTGACATTATAATATCACGATTAAGTTTCTTTCTTGTAGTATTTTCCTTGACCCTTTCTTTGCCCTGCCTAGCCATTACTGTTACATACTCTCACTTGTTATTTTTCAGTGCTTTTTATCAGCCTTGTCATTTGTCTTTGCAGTTATTCACATTTTTACACACCTGTTCTTTTCTTTTATTTTTGCAATTTCCTTTCCATCACCCTCTGTATCATCCTATTCCCCCACCCCTCCTCTTCCCCCATCATCCACTCTTCCCCTTCCCAATCATCCACTCTTTTCCTTCCACCATCATCCACTCCTCCCTCTTCCCAGTCATGCACTCCACTCCCCTCCCCAATCATCCCTCCCTTCCTCCATGACCCCCACCGCTGTCTTTCCTGCCCAAACACAAACTTTCCCTCATTAATATACTCACTCATCAGTCCCTTACCACCTTTCACACAAGCACTTCCCTCACCTCACGAACCTTAACCTCACCATCCCTCAACCTCCCACACTTACTCCCTCCCGTCACTGCCTCTCGCTAACATCCCACTCACTCACTTTCACTCACTCACCCCCTCTCACCACCTTTATCATTTATGTTCCCCCACTCACCCCCTCAAGCTAACCCCTCCTCACTTACCCCTCTCCCTTACCCCTTCTCACTCAGGCTCTCTCACTCCTCTACCTTTATTCTCTCTCCTTCCTCCATCATCTTCCTTCACTCTCCTTCCCCCTCCCTCACTATCCCTGATCACCCCTGTCACCATCCCTCTTCCATTACCCTTCCTCACTTTCCCTTCCCTTCCTCACTTTCCCTTCCCTTCCCTCAGACTTTCTTTTTCGCCACTGAATGAAGGTGAAGTGTTGAGGCTTGATGGAGGAGGGGGGGTGGGGGCTGGCTGTATGGGGTGGGGGATGGGGCGGGTTTTTGTTGTACCGTACTCCCGGTCCTGAGAGAGAGAGAGAGAGAGAGAGAGAGAGAGAGAGAGAGAGAGAATACTGGTTAGTCTTGCTATCTTTTGAAGCTTTTACTGATGTCAGCCAAGACTTTCCAAACTGGACAGGTTACATGCACCGGTAGCTGTCATTAACCCTGTCAGTACGAGACCGCTTTTTAAAACTAAATAACATCGCTGGGAGGGAGCAAGCATAAAATATAGTCCTCGTCCTGAAAAGGTTAAAATATAATGTGCAGCATGGCCTTTAGATTTAACAGACTAGTTGTCAGTCCCCGATATATAAAACTTTACATACTTTTGAATATACATTGATACATACAGTACATATAAGTACAATATACTTTCATACATACAGTAGAAGTAAGTCCAACCAGTAGACGTATCCATAATCCCCCTCCCTCCCCCAGGTCCCGATTTATAGCTCATCCTAGTCGTGATATGGGTGGACATGGGGTAAATGGAGTGACATGGTGCCGAGATGATAACCCTACCCGTTAGTGCTGTTGTTGTGACCACTCCGCCAAAGTAAACAAGGCCTGACCGCTGCTACAATGACTGCTGTTGTAGTGTTACCCTAGTCTGCTGGCGCCTCTCCCCATCCCCACCACTACCCCAGGTCCCCCTACTCTCATATTCACCTCCCTCCCCACCCTCCTCCACCTGCACCCTTTTCTTCCCTATCCTACCCGCATTTTCGACCCCTCCTCCACCCACACTCTCCACCCGTTTCCATACCTTCACAAATCCCCTTCCACCCCCCCCTCCTCCTTCGCTACTCATCGTACACCCACATATCCACCCCTTTCCCCTCTTATCCATCCGTCACTCCTTTCTCCTTCCACCTACTTATTCTTCTCCCCCCCTCCCTCCCGCTGTCCCTCCACTCTTATATCCCTCCCTCCCTCCCACTACTCTGTGTACACCCACATCACCTCGTCTCCCACCTATTCTCTATTCCTCAGCACTTTCTCTGAAATAGGAGAGAAAAGAGTAAGAGCAGTTACAGCGAAACAATGACCAGCCTTTTGAATCCAGTGTACCTGGTGAAATGTTGGCCAGATACCATACTAGGTGCGATTAAGCCTGGAAAATGTGAAGCTTTTAGTTTGTGCATATATATATATATATATATATATATATATATATATATATATATATATATATATATATATATATATATATATATATATATATATACATACATATATATATATATATATATATATATATATATATATATATATATATATATATAAACTGTATAAAAGTGTGTGTGTGTGTGTGTGTGTGTGTGTGTGTGTGTGTGCAAAAAAAAAGATACCAGTAATAATAATTATGAGCTTCGTGAAGGATATCTTTGTATCCTATGTGACGTCATATTGTATTTTATTTTTGTAGTAACCAGAGGATTATTTTCACTTCAAAAGAGCAACCTCGAAGTTAGTGAAGGTTGTTAGCAAACCCATCTAGACAGAAAGTCTGTCCGTAGGTGAATAAAATCGTCTGCAGATAGCATGAATTCAGGGAAATGTCTTCATCGGATTGAAATGGTTGATTTCCAGCTGTGAGACCTGACGTAATTTAATACGCAATTTTATGAGGCAATGTTAACGTGATTTTAGGCTTACATAGTACCGTATGCAGAATAGCTAACTGTTCTTCACACTGTTTTCACCGTCACCTAATCAGTATTTTCTGCATCATATCAGAACTGGACTGGTAACTCCTGTTCTCCATATTAAAACTTGAAATGCAGCTTACAGTTTGCCTAACTGGCCCTCCCACATCGCTGAATCGGCAAGAAAAAGTACAAGTGGGTATATCACAAAATGATGATATAATGGTATCTGTTTAGCTTTATGCAGAAAGAACATCAGGTGTAACTTTTCCCTTCGACATTTCAATTCAAGAGTGTGTACTTTTTCAGTCCGATAATGCGCTTTAAATTTTTTTCTTGCAACCAGTCGGTTATATTCAGCTTAGGATAGAGGTTTGGAAATGGAAGGGATTGGAGATACTCCTTATTAACTCCAGCACCAACTTCTTTCTATAGTGCATAAAATCGTGCGGTGGCAGCAAATATAAAGATGTCGGTTGACTGAAGAGGTTAAGGTGCAACTTTCCCTTCGACATTCAAGACTGTGTATAGAAAGGTTTCCGTGCCAACACCGACACTGGTGGAAATGTCCCCACCCACATTTGGCAGCTCATGTTACGTAACCCGCTCTATCTGGACTTCGAAAGCAGTTGAAAATGCCACTATAAAATTCTTCCTCGTCATTTAAGGAAGTCTGTATTAGAGAGCACAGCCAGAGTAAGAGTGGATGTGAGTGAGGTAGAGGGGCACAGGGGGAAAGGGGACTGAGGATGAGGTGGAGAGGTGGGGTAGAGATGTACATTGTGTGAGTATGAGAAAGGGTAGCCTGATAACGGAAGATAGAGTGACGTGGAGGCGATCTGTGTGTCCATCCCCTCCGAGAGTAAGACGTCTGACGAGATAAACAGACAAAGTGATTGACAACATAAGCATACAAAAAGAGCTTGCCGTAACTTCCCTTGTTGGCATTGGGAAAAGTGAGTCTTGGAAGTAGAACATAGGGTACAATAGTTCTCTGTGACTGACACGCTTTACACACACACACACACACACACACACACACACACACACACACACACACACACACAGCGGTGGCTGAATCGGTAGAGAGGCGGCCTGCAGTCCTGATGGACCCAGGTTCGAATCCCGGCTGGGGCAGGGAACAGTTTAAGGATTTGAATTTCATAAAAGCAGACTTTCCTAATCTACCAGATAACCCGCCGACATGTCATAAAAGTACCCCCGCTAATACCAATACACAAGTCCTGTATGAGACAACCCTAGCATGTATTCAATATGGACGGTGGGTGTTAGCGCCGAAATGGTGACATGTAGAGAGGTGTATGGTATGTAGGAGGACTACTGGGCCTTGAGAGCAGGCTGTGAAGCCTATGCCCAGAAGTCGGACACATAAAACACACACACACACACACACACACACACACACACACACACACACACCGCTTCCTGCCTGCCTACTTCCACAGTCTCGTTAGTTTGATCTGGTGGGGTCCTGGTGGTGGTCATGCGTGTGGAAGTGACCTCAGACATAAGTGTGACCTATCGCTGACCCCTGACCTTGCTCAAACCTGTACTGGGTACAGGAGGGGGAGGGGGAATCAGAGGGGTGTAGGGAAAGGAGGGTTGGGAGGTAGGGGTTACTGGGGAGATGAAGAGGGAAGTAGAAATGGGGAGGAATAACTTGGGATAGTGACGAAAGAGTAAGGGTAGGGAGGGGATGGGGTGAGACAGGGGATTGAGGAGGAGGGGAGAATGAGGCACGGGAGGACTGGGAAGGAAAGAGGGGTGCGAGGTAGGGAGGGCGAGATGTGTTGGGGACGTTCGAGAGGTGTGAAGATTGAAAGGGAAAAGTATGGTTAGGGAATGGGGAGTGAAGATAGGAATGGGATAGAATAGGGAGAGGGAGGGGTATGGTTTCGGGATGGGGCAGTGTCGAATAGGAAAGAGGGACTGTGTTGGAGACGTGAGGGGAGGGATGTGGAGATATGGAGGGAAAAATAGAGATAGAACGAGGTGAATGAGGATAGAAATGGAGTTGAGTAGGGGAGAGGATAAAGATGGGGGAGAGATAGGAAGGGGTGATGGAGTACGAGTGGGAAGGAAGGAGTGGTGGTATGATGTCTGTGTTTTGTGTGTGCTGTGATGGATGTGTGGGATCTGAGGATTCGGAAAGAGAAAGAAAAAAGTTATTGTGGGCGTTGTTATAAGAGTGGAGTTGGGTGGGAATTGGATGTGTTGGGAGGGGGTTTTGGTGGGAATGCAGGTTAGTGAGGCTGTGGTATGGTGGTACCGTGGTTCGGAATGTGGTGGCACGGGAACACTTTATCGTAAAAATGTAGTAGGAATGAGATGTGAGGGATCAGAAAGTTTTATGAATGTGATTTAACGAGACTCTGGTGTGTAGGTAACAGATTTGTGAAGCTGGTTAATCTCACCCAGAGAACGTTTTCTTGATTTTATTCTTGTTGTCTCTAGACGGTATTACTCATCTTAAGGAAAACCATTTGTGGTGAAAGTACTGTCTCACCCCGTAGTTCAGAAAGTCTATCAGAAAATTAACAAAATTTGTTTCAAGAAGCAAAACTTAAAGACCACGTCATCAGATTGACAAATTAAAGAGGCAACATGTAACATTAGTCGAAGGAAGGAATGACAATATGTAGTCTGTTATGTTAAGAGAACGGGAGGGATAAGGCGGGGTTGTGTGATGTGGGATGAAGTAGAGATACGATGGAGGATGTGGCTGAGACAGAGGGTAACTAAGAGTAATGAAGAGGGAAGATGTAGCATTTAGTGTGGATGAGGAATATGTTGAGAAATTTGATATGTAACATGGAGGCATTGCTTGTTAATGAGTGAGTAGTAAGATGAAAGAAAGGCTGGAATGGTGTTTTACTGGGAGGGTGTAGTGCTGGGGGGGGGGGTGCTGGATGGTGCCGGGAAAGTGTGGTGATGAGAGGCTGTGGTGCTGGAAGGGATGATGCTGGGAGGGTGTGGTGCTAGGAGGGTGTGGTGATGGAAGGGATGGTGCTAGAAGGGTGTGGTGTTGGAATGGGTTATAGTGGAAAATGATAGCAAGAACAGATGTGTGAAATGACATGCAACTGTTTATGAAGACAACGCTTATGATGAAAATAGCAAATACAGTTAAAATATACCCTATAATAAACACAGTGGCAAGATATTTTCAGGTGACAAACACGATGGCAGATGACAGAATAACACGATGAAGAATGAAAGAGGAAATACAAAAGTCAGCATGATGAAGAATAACAGAGATTTTACAATGTGAAAGTCATAAAGTAAAAGCAGACAGTGTACCATAAAAAGCAATCAAGATATGACATTCAGTACCAGTCCACTTTACTTAATAATGAGAATTACTTAGAATGACAAATGAGGAGAGTGGAAGAAAAGGAGACACGAAACTACGAATAAGACGAAGAATTTAATTTATGAAAAGAGTAATGTGTAGTATGAAGAAACTGTGTGGTATGAAGGTAACAGATATAAGGAGAGGAGTGTTGAGGGAGACTGATGGTGTGATGTGATGCTATGCGGAAAGATGGCGTTGTGGTATATTGTGCAGGTCATGGGGTGTGATGAGTTGTGATGTACTGTGAGTTGGTATGATGTACTGTGAGTTGGTATGGAGTAGGCTCCTGTGAGTTGGTATGGAGTACTGTTAGTTGGTAAGATGCACTGTGCTGAATTGTTAAATTATATACTTATGATGTGCAGATCATGATTTGAAATGGTGTGGATGAAGTTCTGGCAAGTTGATATAAAGGGGAATGAGAGCACTAGTATGAAATAATGTGGGATGTGAGGTGGTATGAGGTGGTATAAGCTGGTATGAGACGATATGAGATAGTTTAGGGGGATAAGAGGGCAAGGTAGGCTAAGTGGAGCAACATGAGTGAGGGTCCGCCTAAAGGGCAGGTGTAGTTGTGTAAGAGTGGCGCTGCAGGGTGTAAGTGGTTGTGTAAGAGGTAAATAAAGTGGGACAAGAGGCAGGCCAAGGGGAAGGGGATGAAGAAGAGGCGAGGGAAGTAGAAGAGGAAGGGAAAAGGCTAATGACGTGGAAGAGGAAGGGTAAATGGTGAAGGAAGTGGAAATAGCAGGGGAAGTCGGAAAGGATGTGTGACAGGTAGAGGAAGTAGAAGAAGGAAGGTGGAAGTGTGTGTCCAAAAGAAAAGTGAAGTGGAAAAACAAGTGTAAGAATCAGGGGAAGTAAAAGAAGAGGTGTGACAAGTAAGGTAGATGCAAGAGTGAGTAGTAAAGTAATGAAGGCGAAGCGGTGATGATGATGAAGTGATAGAGGAGGAGAGTATGTGAAAAAGTGTGATGGTGGTTGTGGTGGTGCTTACAAGTGGGGCGGTGAGAGTAGGGGTGGGAGGGTAAGATGGAGGGGAAGTGTAGGTATAGGTGGGTCCTGGTGTTGAGGAGGGGGTCAGTGGGAGGCCGGCGTGTGTGAGAGATTTAGGAAAGGAGGGGAGAGGTATGTAGGAGAGAAGCGAAAAGGACTGGGAGGGAGTGAAGGGGAGGTAACGGAGAGATGGGCGGGTACGTTGTGAGTAGAGAGATGAGAGGGATAGGAAAGAAGGGGAAATAAAGTCAGATACACAGATACACAAACCCAGGATCTACACATGTCCCAGTCAGGTGATGTGGAGTGAGCGATAAAAAAATGTACTTATTCCCCAGTCACTAAAGTATTAACAAAAGAACAGACCAAACAGGGTAGGTGGAAGAGGGAGGTAAGGTGTGAGAATAATGAGAAGGGAAGGGAAACTGAGACGGAAGTGAGAGAAAGAGAAGACAGGTACTAGGAGGGAGGGTGTGGAGAGAATAAAGGGAATTGAGGTGAATTATGGAGAGGGAGGAAAAGAGGTGGTGTAAGCAGAGAAGAGGGCGGTGAGAGGGTGGGGGAGAGGGAGTGACAGAAAGAAGGGAAGTGGGAGGGACAGGATGGAAGTACAAAAGAGTGCAAAGGAAGGCAAACAGCAACAGCCCTGTTGGTCCTTTCGCGGTTTTGTGGTGTAGGGAAGGTTATAACTAACCAAACTAGAAAGCACTCAGCAAGCGCATACCTCTACCAATGCCATTGCCATTAAAAAGGATCTGGACATATTGTGTGGAATACATAGGATCAGGATCTGCCCCAAAATTTAATCAATTTTTCTTTGGCCCATGGCCGACCCTTCCACAAATTTCACTGAAATTCATTGAGGACTTTTGGAGATATCATGTGGGCAAACATACAAACAGGTGAATACATAACCTCCTCCAACTTTGCTGGCGGAGGTAACCAGTCTATCAGCTAGAGACAAGGGATAGAAAAGCAGGAAGGCTCCGCCCCACCCACCGAACCCTCTTGCCGAAGCCGACAGGAAATAGTGAGAAGGACCACCATGCAGCAAAGGAAAACTGTCATGGGAATATCACTGGAAAAAGGGAAGGAATATTTTACTCTATACTACCTACACTATCTACCTGAAAGTGAGAGAGAGTTGAAGTGAAAGGGGGTGTGGAGGAGTGAGAGGGAGAGGCAGGAGGTAAAAGAGAGAGAGAGAGAGAGAGAGAGAGAGAGAGAGAGAGAGAGAGAGAATGGGGAAATGAAGAAGAGGGAAGGAGAGGTGAAAAAGAAATAAGATAAAGGCAAGGCTGGTGTGAGGAAAGGGGAGGGGAGTGATAGGGAGGGGAGGGGGATATGAGGGAGAGGGAGGGAGGGGTGAGGGTGGGGGAGGGTTGTTTGATACGGGCACAGTCGATCCTGGCAACGGTACCCTCACCTTCACTCCCTCCCTCCCCCTCCATGTCTCGCCTCCCTCCCTCCTTTCATGCCTCTCTCCTCCCTCCTTCACTCTCTCCCTTCATGCCTCTCTCCTTCCTCCTCTCTCACCCTTCATCCCTCTCTCCTCCCTCCTTCTCTCTCTCCCTTCATACCTCTCTCCTTCCTCCTCTCTCACCCTTCATCCCTCTCTCCTCCCTCCTTCTCTCTCTCCCTTCATGCCTCTCTCCTCCCTCCTTCTCTCTCTCCCTTCATGCCTCTCTCTCTCTCTCTCTCTCCCTTCTTTCCCCTTTCCTCTCCTCTTACCCTCGTTTCAACTCCTTTCTCCCTTCAACTCCCCCTCTCTTACTTTAATTCCCCCTCCCCACCCATCAACTCCCCTTCCCCTCCCCTCCACTCCCCCTCCCCTTCCCACAACTCCCCCTCCCTTTCCCACAACTCCCCCTCCCTTCAACTCCCCCTCCCCTTCCCACAACTCCCCCTCCCCTCAACTCTCCTCCCCTCCCCTCAACTTTCCTCCCCTCCCCTCAACTCCCCTTCCCCTCCTTTCAACTCTCCCTTCCCCTCCTCTCAACTGCCCCTCCCCTCTCTTCAGCTCCCCCTCCCTCCATTCAGTTCTCCCTCCTCTCTCTTCAACTCCCTCTTCCCTCCCTTCAACACCCCTTCCCCTCCCCTCCCTTCAACTCCCTCTCCCTCCCTGTCTCTCTCCCCACCCCTCCCCCTCATACTGGTTTGATCTCTTCCTTTCTCCCTTTCTCTTCGTTTATTCTTTTCTTTTTAGACCTCTGTTATCGTCTCTTCCCTTTCCTTTTCTATCTCCTTTCTGTTTCCTCCCTTCCTATTCTCTTTCTCTTTCTTCCTTCCTCTCCTCCATGTTTTCTTTCTCTTCCTCTTCGCAGTTTCTTCCTCTCCTCTTCCCTTTCACCTTTCTTTCTTCCTCCTCTTCCGTTCCGTCTCCCTCTTTCTGTCTACTTCAACTTACCGATTCAGCCTCGGAGCTTGTTTCTTTTCTTTGTCGTCTGCCCCCCTCCTCTCTCTCTCTCTCTCTCTCTCTCTCTCTCTCTCTCTCTCTCTGTCTTCACACACACACACACACACACACACACACACACACACACACACACACACACACACACACACACACACACACACACAGAACGAGGAAGAGGAGAAAGAGGAAGAAGAATAGAAGAGGAAGAGGTAGAAGAAAGATAAAAAGTGTTCAGGAGAAGGGGGGAGTGGAAGAAAGATGACAAGAAAATGGGGTATAAAGAGAGAGAGAGAGAGAGAGAGAGAGAGAGAGAGAGAGAGAGAGAGAGAGAGAGAGAAAGAGAGAGAGAGAGAGAGGGAGTTGGAGGAAGAAAAAGAAAATAAAGAAAATTACCAAGGAGGAAGAAAGGTCAGTGATAATAGTGAACGTGAAGAGGAAGGACGAGTAAGGATGAAAAAGTAGGAGGTAGAGAGAGAGAGAGAGAGAGAGAGAGAGAGAGAGAAATAAACAACTTTCTTCCCTTGCTTCTTGCCTTCCTTCTTTGCTTTCTTCCGTAATTCATTTTAATCTCTTCCTTCCTTCTTTTTAACTGTACAATTTCTTTCTTCCTCAGATCTCTCTTTCTTTCATGTTTCTCACTTTCGCCATTTTTCTTTCTTTTTCTCTTTCTTTCATTCCTTGTTCAGGCCACTTAACTTTCATTTTGTTTGCTCTTTTTTTCCTCCTTCATCCTTTTCTTCGTTCTTTTTTTTTTTTCCATTGTTCCCGCCTTCTTCATTTTTACCTCTCTCTCTCTCTCTCTCTCTCTCTCTCTCTCTCTCTCTCTCTCTCTCAGCCACTTTCATTTTTCCCTCCTTGCCTTTTTTTCCTTCGCCACAAGACATAAGGAATACGAGATCAGCTCATGTTAACTCTCTTTTATCTCATTACTTTGTGTGTGTGTGTGTGTGTGTGTGTGTGTGTGTGTGTGTGTGTGTGTGTGTGTTTTAGGGGGGAGGGGGAAGTAGTGTTATTTATACTTTCACAGTACATACCGACCTACAGCGCTGGTCTTCACAGGGTATAATCCTCTTCAGTATATCCCATCACCCTCCATCTTATCGGTCAGTCCTGCCCACTTCTGTTCGCCCAGATCAACCTTTTTCTGCCTCCTCTCCGCCTCCACATTTTCTGCTTCACACTCACTTTCTGTCTTTTGTTTCTTTTTTAATGTCAGCTTAATATGTCTTCCATCCCTTTTCCTTTTTGCTTCACCTAATTTCTTTTCCACCCCCCTTCTGTGCCTTTTTTTTTTTTTTTCTGCATTTATCTATAATTTATTGTCTTTTATCCCTTTCTCTACCCTCACTTTCGTTTCTGCCTTCTCATTAAATTATGTTCCACCCCCTTCTGCACCTCTCATTCTGTCCACCACCTCCATCTTCTATAATTTATGGAGACTTCAACATAAGGGCAGGAAGTGATCCAGGTTGTCAAATTTTTCATCTCTTCATTTTTCACAAGTTCCTGAATCTACTGGTCCCCCTCTCATACACCCAGTCCAACCCGACATACCCTCCCCCTCTCCCCCCATACACACACACCATTTACTCCTCATCCCACCCTTCCCTCACCCACCCTCGTACGACGCAGACGCGAGGTCAAAGACTACTGTTCTTTCCTTGAACCACAGACAGGGAGTAGAGCTTGTTTTTGTACCTTCATTTATTTTCCTCTCTCTCTCTCTCTCTCTCTCTCTCTCTCTCTCTCTCTCTCTCTCTCTCTCTATATATATATATATATATATATATATATATATATATATATATATATATATTGTGTGTGTGTGTGTGTGTGTGTGTGTGTGTGTGTGTGTGTGTGTGTGTGTGTGTGTGTGTCTGTGTTTATCTGTCTACACCAGTCTTTTTTTTTTTTTTTTTGCTGAAGATGAACAGAGGAAGAAAAAAACAAATTAAATACAAAAATAATCCATACAGCAGATTACAGGTGTCCACCATTCGTAAAAAATCTGCAACAGTTGGACCTGAAGTGCTGTAGGTTCAAGTTTGGGGGAAACTATTCTGGGGAAGCGAGTTCCAAAGAGATGCAGTTCGGGGAATAAAAGGATTCTAATAGGCATTCCTGCAATTCTGCAATATGGCAGTGTGACTGACCAGTCATGAGCGCTACCAGATGCCCATGCAGCACGGGGGAAGGCATGGAGGGGTGGCACAGTGGATGCAACTTCGCCTGAACATTTGCCATAAAAGTGTCTGTAAAATAATGCAAGGCAGGCAAAGGCAGGTAGTTCATTTGTAACTACAAGGTTATTAATAATTCTTGTAACTTTGTTCTAGATTTCGTTCAGTTGTTTTAGTGCAGCTTATCCACATCCATTCCACGAGGGTGAGCAATATTCCAACTGAGAGTACAGTTCACGTGACTTGTAAATTACAGCTAACTGCTCCTCAGTGAAGAAGTTATGGGTTCCATAGAATACTCTTAGTTTCTTTGAAGCGGTTTTAGCAAGTGATCTAACATGAGAGGCACAGCTGAGGCTATTGTTCAATGAAACACCGAGAATTTCAATACTTGTAAAAACCGGAATATTAGGAGAACCGAAGGTAAAATAGGAATCATGCAATATCTGCTGTAAACTGTATATATTTGGCTTTCCTAGCATTAAATGAGATGATGTTATTTTGCCCCCATTCAGTGATCTTAGATAAGTCTTAATTTATCGGGATTGCTGTACTAAGTTGCAATTATTTTTAAATAACAGAACACAGGAAGGGAAAAGAAATGAATAAGAAAAAATAATCCATAAACCAGATTACTGGCGTCCTCCATTCATAAATAATGTGTAACAGTTGGACTTGAACAGCTGTAGGTTGAAGTCTGGGGGGAAACAACTCCAGGGAAGCGAGTTCCAAAGAGATGCAGTTTGGGGAATAAAATAGTTTTGATAGGTAGAAGTTCTGCAATATGGCTGTGTGACAATTCAGTCATGAGCTCTATCAGATGCCCGTGTAATGTGAAGGAAGGCATAGAGAGGTGACACAATGGACGCAACTTCGTCTGACTATTTGCCGTAAAAGTATCTGTAAAATAATGCCTGGGAGGCAACATTCCCTCTTACTTGCAGGGGAGGTAGTTTATTTATAATAGCAGAGTTATTAATAATTCCAAAAGCTTTGTTCTGAATTTTGTCTAGTTGTTTTAGTGCAACCTCTGCACATTCATTCCACAAGGGTGAGCAATATTCTAGCTGAAAGCACACATGACTCTTAGAAATTATAGCTAACTACTCGTCGGTGAAGAAGTTACGGACTTTGTACAGTAATCCAAGTTTCCTTTAAGCGGTTTTAGCGAGTGATCTGACATGAGAGGTCCAGCTGAGGGCATTGTTAAGTGAAGATGGGAATATTAGTAGCACTGAAGGTTATATACGAATCTGGCAGTATCTGTCTGTTAGGAAATTGTGTATATTTGGTTTTACTAGCATTAAATGAGAGAAGGTTATTTTGTCCCCATTCACTGATCTTAGATAGGTCTTGATTTATGGAGATGGCTGCATTGAGTTGAGAGTTAAAGATATTAAACTTTATGAATGGATGTTTGAGTATGAATGAACGGAGAAGTGTTGAGTCATCAGCATATGAATGGATGGGATTGTGGGTGACAGAGAGGAAATCATTAATATGAACTAGGGATAAGGTTGGCTCCAGAACTGATCCTTATGGCACACTGGCGTTAATTGAGTGGAAATAGGAATGTACATCATCTACTTTTACTCTCATTTCTCTGTCGCTGAGATATAAGGAAAGCAGAAGAATAAAAGACGTTAGTCCATAGCAAGGGAGTTTGGACAGCAGGGAACGGTGCCACACTTTATCGAAAGCTTTAGAAATATCAAGGGCTACTGCATGAATTTCTCCATTTTGGTCAATTGACTGGTGGATGGTATGAGTTAGGAGCTTATGTCAATGGTGGATCTTTCGTGGCGAAAACCATATTGTCTATCACTAATTAAGTTGCTGGATTCAAGGCGTTTAACAATGTGCTTATTAATTACAATTTCAAATACTTTACCAAGAGAAGATGTGACAGCTACTGGTTTGTAATCAGATGGGTCAGAGGAACTCCCTTTCTTTGGAATTGGGTGGACACTGACTTCTTTCCAAGGATTAGGGAATGAAGAAGTACGTGTGCATAGTCTGAGTAATAAAACAGGAGCAAGCTCCGGGGAAGGTTTTTCCAAACGATGCGAGGAATTCGATCTGGACCTGGAGCTTTGTTGGTTTGTAAATTGTCTAGGATAGATTTAACGTATCTAGTCTTTATCTTAAGTGGAGTAATTTCGGGAGAGTCAGCTCCTAGTGAAGGGACTTTCACCGACTTCTTCTAAGGTAGAATTTCTGGGAAACGTACTGGCAAGGATGTATGGTTTTCCACGAGGGTCATTTAAAGTTTTTCCATCTGAAGATTTTAGTGGAGGAATGGGTGATGACTCTCTCTCTCTCTCTCTCTCTCTCTCTGATTATATATTCCCTGGATACATCTCTCTCTCTCTCTCTCTCTCTCTCTCTCTCTCTCTGATTATATATTCATTGGATACAACTTCCTTCTTCTGTTCTGACTCATCTCCCTCCCACCACCTCCCTTCTTTCCTTTCCCCCTCCCTCCCTCCCTCCCTCCCTCACAGTATCTCCTCCATCCCTAACGTTACTTCTCTCTATCTTTATTACTCTTTCTCTTTTCCTTTCCCTCTCTTTTCGTCTTTACTTTTCTCTCCATCCTTCTTCTCTCATGTCTCCACTCTTTCTCCCTCTCTTTTAATGGAAATCTTCTCTTTTTCCCTCCTTTTCCTCCTTTGCAGTTTTTTACCTACGAAATTTTCCTTCTCTCCCTCTCCTCTCTCTCATGCTCCCTTCCTTTTTCCTTCTCCTTCCTTCTCCCTTTCTACTTCGTTCTCCCTGCCCCATCCTCTCCCCCCCTTTACTTCTGCCTCCCCTTCCCTGTCTCACTGATTACATCTTCGCTCACTTCCTTCTCTAAACTTGACTCATCCTCTCTCTCTCTCTCTCTCTCTCTCTCTCTCTCTCTCTAGCTACCTTCTTGTCACTCAGTCTATCAGTCTACCTATCGGCCTCTAGCTGCATTTCTGTCTGTCTGTCTGTCTAAATAACTATGTACAATATGTATGCTTTTCTGCTCATCCATCTGTTCTTGTAATCCCTCCCTGCCACTTCACCTCGTTTTGTTTCTCCCTCACAAATTTCCCTCTCATAGTATTTTAATCCACACACATTTTTTTTTTTTTTTGCCCGGCATGGTTCATCACAGAGAAAACGGTACAGTATTCACCAACGTTGTACTTTGTATTAGCATTTTATATTTCACATTCAATATGCAAATAGTCCCAGAAGCAAGAGGTCACCTTTATATATATTGTCAATATTTGTGTATAAACTTAGCTTTGTATTATGCAGGTGTCTTATGCAAGGAATTTCTTAATCTTTATACTCCTGGTTGTCACATTTCTCTCTTCCTTTTACTACCAAGAATCCTGTATGTCAGCTTTGTTAATGTCGCAGCAAATTATTACCCTTGTCAGTATTACTTATCCTCTTTCTCACTACTACATGGGGTGGGAGGGATGCAAAAGTAACTTCTAATACAATCCAAGCAAATTTAGACAGGTAGGGATGTTATAGAGTCAACAGAGCATGGGCATAAAATATTCTCTATAATCATATCAAGGTTGGGAATTCAGCAAGTAAATATTAGAATCAGTGATTGCAGCAGAAGGTTAAAAGTTAAGCTTGGACATTCTTTCCAAGTTTTACGAATGTCATAAAATAAATATGCACTCTGGTACCTTCTGATGTACTAAGGCGCACCAAACGTTGCTTCAAAATCAAGTTTAGGCCATGCAAATTCCGTCTTAGAATTTGTGGATGTCAGTTTATAGTTTGCAGATGCGATACCGTTACTGCCTGAGGCTTAATACCGAACCTCACCCCTCTTCTCACTTTCCTCTCCTGGCTAATAGTGCAAAGCTGAGAAAGACCTGATATGTTTTGCAACCCAAAGATAATTGTTTGATGTGTCAGGGGTGGGGGGGATGACGGATATACCCAAGTGCGAAGTAAACGCCGAACCGTAAGATAACTTTTTTTCCTGTTAAGTGTACATAAGAATTACCTTCGATATCCCAAGTACCGTCTTTGATAATGTTATAAGCATTGGCTAACAATATGCAGTTATAAACCAATTATCTTCCATGGAAATTGCATATATATTTTACTTCAGATTATGGAAATGCCATCTTGGACAGTGATAATGTTAGCCTGTTGTATTTAGAGGTAGCTCCGTTAACTTCTGATAATTAAATTTTAAATAAATGTTTGTTATGTAATGCAACTTCCGTCTTCTAATATAGCTATCTGCTTATATTTTGCAGATACAACCCCGTTACTCTCATTTCTTAACACGTACACTAACCCATTCAGTTTTAGGATGTATTTTGTATTCCCTGCCTGTAGACGATTTATTCAACTTAGGAGAGGCTTTTCTAGCAGTAGGCATTACACAGAGTCTTCATTCGTGCAAGAAGTTTCCCATAAATTTAAAAAAAAATGTGGGGGTGGCACGAACAATCTAAACAGGATGTCTTGTTTTCGAAGGGTTAATGTTGTTTAATGTATTACAATCTTCGTCTTACATACACGTGCCACCTTACAGCTTGCATTTGCAGGCCCGTTACTCTTGCACTCCTTACAGGTAATGAATGCTCCCTTCGATGTTGCAACCAGCGTCTTGGAAAATGCCCTGGACACTATTTACAACAGATCTGGTTCCTTTACTCCTTCATTCACCACAGGTTTATAACTGTTGCTGCTGATGTTGCAGCCAGTGTGTTAGATAATGCACATGTCAGTTTACTTTCTTTACACGCCCATAACTGATGCTGTAGGCACTACCACCACCATCATATATAATACACCTGACAGCTTTACAGTATGCAGCGGTGTTTCCTTTGGACCGTGTTCTCACTGATGTTGGGGCTTTCATAACACTTCTTCAGCGATTTACTTTGCCTGTTACAGCTTAACCCTCTCATGGTTGCCCCTTCTTTAGTAGTTTGATACAGCCAACGTCAGATGATTTTATCTCATGGTTGCCCCTTCTTTAGTAGTGTGATACAGCCAACGTCAGACGATTTTATTCAGCTAAGAGGAAGTTGCAGTAGCTTGAGAATACTGATAGTGTCATCATTAATACACTCATGCTAGGGGTGCCTCTGAGGGGTCCGTACACATTCAGACCAGCCTCTCCTGCTGCCTGCACAGGATGCATTCAGTCGGCCTGATGTTGGCCACACACACATTGGGTGCTGCTGGAAGGTCACACTTAAGTCCTAGCGAAATAGTCGGGTGAGGATGGTTATGGCTGATTGTGTGACAATTAGGAACTCAATGTATTTACACTTGCAGTTTTTGCAGTTGCAAGTGCTAGAGTTCTCCTAACAATGGGAGGGTTGATGGTATTAGTATCATCTCTCTTAGACTCATATTATCATACTTAGATTAATATAATCTGGTATCACCTGGAATTTAAAAAGCAAAGAAACAAACAAACAAAATAAAAAACTTTCGTTGCCTCCCCCACCCCTGCAATTAATTAAGGGGAAGAGTTAACTATTAATATGGGAGGCAGAGGGGCAGACTTTGAGAGTCCCACTCTCTATAAATTCAATTCAAGTAAAGGTTTATTTTTGTACAGAATTTCGTGTGCTTACGTAAAGACTGAGCAGTTGTCCCTCTTGGAGGCAGTCTCAACCGTGGGGTATGGACATCGGAAGTCTCATCCTGCCTAAAACATGGCCGGGGGGAACGTCTACCACTATGCAAAATTTTGTGTTCCTAAGTTAAAAACCATGACCGTGCATACAGACATTGACTATATAGGACACCCTGAGGCAACCCTCCCTCTGGGGCATTACCTTCGAGGTTTCACCCACCTAAAACGTGACCCCAGTAAAGGCCTACCAATGTGCAAAACTTCTTATTCTTAAGTAAAGAAAGTATGGCATTGTTGCCCCTGGATGGTGCACCCCGCCAGTGATGATGGTCATTGGGAATCCCACCCTGCCTAAAACGTGGCCGACATGATCACCTTCTAATATGTAAAATTCCGTGTTCCTAGGTTAAAATTATTGCCGTGAATCATGGCTTTGCCGAGACCCCCGGGAGCCACCCTCTCCCATATGAGGGGTGACCAAAGGTGGTTCCACCCTTTCCAAAACGTGACCACGGAGAACATCTGTCAGTATGCAAAACTTCTCTTCTTAGGTTATAAATTTGGGCTATGCATAACGACGTTCTCTCGATACCAACAGGGGCAGCTCACCCCCCCCCCCCGGTGGGAGGATGGTGACCCACAGGGACCCCACCATCCTTAAAACCTGGTGAAAGTGAAGTTTTACCATAGTGCAAAAATTCGTGTGCAGAGGGGGAAAAAATAGCCGTACCTAACAGATTTGGGGATACCCGGGGGCCGCTGTCCCCTTGGGGGAGGGTCTACCACTGGCAAACTTCGTTTCCCTAATACTTCTTCCATTAGGTCTGAACCCCATTCTTCAAGTGTGTGACACAGTTAGAGATCAGTGCACATTTGGCCGGCTCTGTGGGTGGGGCAGAAATGTACAGTTAACTCTCCATTGCGATGACTAATTTGTTACCTACTGCTACCTCCGGGCGATTTTAATTAGCTTAGGAGAGGTGTGTCACATAGCAGAGGTTAAATGTAGTCTTCCTTCATCCTTTCAATGCAAGAGGTCTCTCGTTAGGTGCTGGAAGAATAAACAGGGCACCCTTGACACACCAAAGAAATAAAATACTCATACCAATAAAATAAATTCAGTGAAGCAGGAATTGTGATCGTAATAGAACAAATATTGATTAAACTGAGTTTAACAGCCTTATTCATGAATGTTTCACGAACCAGACCTAACACAGCGTTCCACAAGCATAGATTTTCTTAGTAATATTCAATGAACTTCCTCCAAAGCCTCGGGTGGTTTCCACTTGTCCATGTTGCTGCTGGGTTGTTGACTGGACGCTGCCGAGTGCCGGTGTCACGTGGTGAGTTGTCCGCCCATGGTGAGTTGTCTCCTGGGCGTTGTGCACATGCTTGGAAATTGAGAGGACATCTGATGAGCGATAAACTGTGGTGCGTTGTCCCCCCCGTGGTGAGTTGCCCTAACCTAGCCCAACCTAACCTAGCCCAGGTCAAAAGCTAGCCCAACCCAACCCAGCCTAACTTAACCTAACTTAATCCAGCCCGACTAAACCTAACCAAAATATCGAAAAGAAATGGGAAAGGGACCTTTGGCAACGGCTCCAAGTTTGTCAGTTTCCAGGCATGCACACAAAGCCCAGGAGACAACGCGCCATGGGGACAACACACAACGTTGCACCTGACTGAAATGCTTGGCCTCATGTACACTCAGACTGGCCTGCACCGGATACTGGCCGGATGGAGCAACCTGTCAACATTAGGTTGGGTGATGCGGCCTGCACAGATCATCTCAACAACCCACACACGCTCAATGTGGCCTGAGCACGCCAGTTTGTACAGGTGGTTGGACAGGCCGGCTTGAATATGTATGGGGTACTTAATATTCCATTTTTGCTAACGACAGACGCTTCTGTTCAGCTGAGAGTTAGTCCTAGTAATGTGTCAGTTTTCACATGCTTGTTACTAATGCCATCTGAGTCGATATTTGAAGGTTATGAATACGGTAACATACAAGAAAATAATGAAGCACAGCAGATAAAATGCAACATACGAATTATTGCCAACGAGATTTTGATCTCTCCTTATCTGCCAGAACTGTGGAGTCACTAATGGCTAACTGAATTTTACTTGTGATATTTGTCTTTGTTCATTTCTCTGCAATAAGTTAGCAGGGTCATCCTGCCTCATCTCTCGTACCCATGTTTGTCTCTTGAGCATTACATCTTATCTGTTTCCTTAACCTATTTCCTTGATCCTCTAAATACTTTCGCTTTTGGTTTTTGTTTATAGTTTATTTTTTATTATTTATTTATTCTTCTATTTTCTCTCACCCTTCGCCCAGTCCCTTTCCTTTATCTCATTATTTCCTGTATCTCTTTTTCTTATCCTTCTGTGCTCCTCCACTTTTACTCATTTCTCTTGTGTTTTTTCACTCTTATTTCGCTTCTTGTGTGCTTTTAATTTGTATCTCTCCCCTTGCTTTATCATTCTAATCCATCGTTCTCACTTTTAATTTTCACTGAATTTTTCTCATGATATATATATATATATATATATATATATATATATATATATATATATATATATATATATAACAAGTTCCTTTCTCAGCAGCCATTATTTTTTGTGCCCCCTCAGTTCGATGACGTGAATTAAAACTTTATTCTTGTTACCTTTGGACCGTGTTATTTTATGAAAGTCCTTTAGTATGCAGGGATTAATGAAGGTTATCGGACCCGTGAAACTCATAAAATCTCTCCAAAGCTGAATAAAATCGTCTGAAAATAACACAAATATAATACACAGTTGCGGACATAAATATCGATCCACATCAATCAGATAAATAACGAGACAGTGATCAGTGACTTTGGAAACCCAGTGATTTGATCTCCGGAACCAAAGTAACATTTTTTTTTTTTAAAGAATATTTTGTAAGAATTTTGTAATCGTTGGACTAAATTGGAAAGATATTATGTTGGGTGCCTGTACTTGTTCTGGTGGAGGGGTTAGTTGATGGATCCAGTTATGTACAAGTAGACCACCGGGCCTGCCTCACTACTCGATCATTCACCTTATTTTTTTCCCTCTGTCATCCCGGTTTGTTTGCTGTCTATCTGTACTCTTTCTTTCGCCCTGACATTCTTCATCTATTTATCTCCATTTCTCTCCACGTTCCTTCATCTTTGTTCTTCCGCTCCTTTCCTACCTCCTATTGCTCCTCCCTTCGTCTCGTCCCTTTCCCTTTTCTCTGATAATTCTTTACGGCACTCTTTCCTTCTGATTCTTTTTCCACATTATTATCTCCATTTCTCCTCCAGTCCCTTCGTCTCACTCACTTCTTGCCCTCATTCCCGTATCCCTTTCATCACTTTTCTTTCTCTTCCCCCTCATCAGTGTCCACCTGTATTCTGTCTTTCTCTTCCTTCACACACACATTCATCATTAATTTACCGCCACATCTTCTCCAGTACCTTCATTTGGATTCTTTCACTTATTCTGTCCTCCCTTTCATCTCGTATCCTTCCCTTCCCTCTCATCAGGCTCCTGCCGTTATCATTTCTCTCCCCTCTCTTCCATTCTTTTCCCTTACCACTCATTTCTCTCTCTCTCTCTCTCTCTCTCTCTCTCTCTCTCTCTCTCTCTCTCTCTCTCTCAATGTGTGTGTGTGTGTGTGTGTGTGTGTGTGTGTGTGTGTGTGTGTTCCTTCAATCTTCCCTCCCCCTTTCTCTTTCCCTTCCTCACTTTTCTCTTCATTTACCTCCTCTTCCTCACCTCTCACCTCTTTCCTCTCAGCCTCTCTCCTCTCACTTCCTCTCCCTCCCCACCTTTTTCCGTTACAGAGAACTACTTTTCCTACCACTCCCCCTCCCCTCCCGCTGCCCTCCCCCTCACTCTCATCTCTGTCCATTTTCCCCACCTCCCCCACCCTGCCTTCCCCCTCTCGTGTCCGTATCTTCCTGGTTTTTAATCTACATAACCAGACGAGTCGGTTCAGGTTCAGGTCACTTTCTGGGCGGATCCCTGTACACACACACAGCTGCTGGCCACTCATTAAGCCCAGGTGTACTCGTGCATGAGGATGATGAGTGATGATGGTGGTGTTAATGATGATGGATAATGATGGTGGTGTTGATAAAGATGGATAATGATGATGATGTTGATGAGGATGGATAATGATGGTGGTGCTGATGATGATTATAATGGTGGTGTTGATGAGGATGGATAATGATGATGATGATGATGCGCTGGTACTCCGTTTGTCATGTTCCTTCACCAGTGATCTCATTTCTTTGATCTGCAATGCCACCTCATTATTCACTTCATCTTTCTGCCAATCCATTATCTTGTGTTTCCATTCCTTATTTTTATCTGCCCGTTTCATATCTTTGTCTGCCCGTTGTACTGTATATCCTTGTAATTCATTCCACATCCTTACATAACCACTCTACATCCCATTTATTCATTTCACATTCCCGTTTGCCTGTTCTCTTCATCTCCCCATTTTGTCCATTCCCTATTATTGTATTTTCAATCCACGAGCCTTGTATATAACCAATTTTGCATCTTTGTGTGATCGATATTTTTTCACTATTTCGACCTCTCGAAGTTCCATCGATGAAATACTGCAGATATACAAACTCTCCCACTTTTAAACACAGGCACTCCAACACAACTCTCAGATTCGCTTCTCACTCCAGACTTCAGAAGCTGTGCACACTTACACCCGCGAGTGGTGCACTTGGTGGGGCGGGTCACTTCCTAAGTGACAAAGTGGTGTTCCTCGGCCCTACGGATCAATATCTCTTCAGAACCCCTAAAACACGACTTGAACATGTATAGCAGAGCTGCCTGCCCATGTCAGACGAGTGCAAACCGGCCGCTACAACACAATGCATACATTCTTGCAACTCATTGCACTTCCCTTTTCACTCATTCCACATCCCATTTGTCCACATATCTATCTATCTCTATCTATAGCCCGACGCCCTAATCCCGCAAAGGGTGGCCGCAGACAAAACGCCTCCAAGTCACTCTGTCACCCACCATTTGACTCCCCTCCCCCCAACTCACCCCCCCCTCCCTCATATACCTCTCAACTCCATCCCTCCACCTCATCCTCGGTCTACCCCTCTCTCTCCCTCCCTCCACCTCACCTACATACACCCTCTTAGTCAGTCTTTCATTCTCCATTCTCTCCACATGTCCAAACCACCTCAGTGTATTTCTCCTAATCTTTTCAACCACATCCACATCTACCCCACAACGTTCCTTCACTTCTTCATTCGTCAACCTGTCCCTCCACGTCACTCCACATGCTCCTCTCAAGTAACTCATTTCCACTGCTCTCACTCTTGACTTGTTCCCCTCTTGCAATGTCCACGCCTCGCTTCCATACGTCAGGGTAGGGATCACAATACCATCATGCAGTGACTTCTTAACTTCCATACTCACCTCCCTATTTCTCATCACTGCTTTCAGTGTACCAACAACCTTTCTTCCCTGCTGTACCCTTTCATGTACTTCATCCCCCAAAGTTCCATCCTTACTCATCACACTACCCAAGTACTTGAATGCACTCACATTCTCCATATCCTCACCATCCAACCTCACTGCACACTCTGTGACTTCATTCCTCTCAAACACCATAACTTTACTTTTGTTTACATTAACTTTCAGCTTCCTCCTCCTACACACTGTCTCAAATTCATTCACCAAACCTTGCAACTCCCATTCATCTTCACTCAACAATACTGTATCATCAGCAAACAGCAACACCGAAAGCTTCCAAATCTCACCCTCATTCATTAGGGCCACCCCCACATCCACTGCCCTACCTTGTACTTCCTTTACAACCCCATCCATATATATATTAAACAGCCATGGAGACATTACACACCCCTGTTTCAGTCCCACATTGAGATCAAAGAACTCACTCAGCTCACCATCCACTCGCACCGTAGCCCTAGCTCCCTCGTACATACTCTTCACAGCACTCAACAATTTCCCCTCCACTCCATATATTCTTAATACCTTCCACATACCTTGCCTATCTATTCTGTCATAAGCTTTTTCCAAGTCCATGAAGGCAGCATACACTTTCCTTCCCTTCTCTAGATACTTCTCCACTAAACATCTTAGAACAAATATCTGATCTACACACCCTTTTCCCTTCCTAAAGCCCCCTTGTTCTTCTCCGACTAGCTCCTCTGTCATATGCCTAACCCTATCAATGAGTATTCTACCATATATTTTACCAGTCACACTAAGAAGGCAAATACCCCTATGGTTACCACATACTTCTCTCTCCCCTTTTCCTTTGTACAGAGGAACAATTATACCTGATTTCCAGTCCTCTGGAACCCTTCCCTCTTCCCAAGCCAATCTACACAACTTCCATATCCACTCCACAACAATCTCACCCCCATACCTAAACATTTCACCACACACTCCATCAATTCCTGGGGCCTTTGCCAGCTTAATCTTCTTCATCGCTTCCACTACTTCCGACCTACTGATCTCTTCCTCCCTCCTCTCATCTCTTCTTCTCCCAGACATTCCCCAACCACTTATACTCACACTGCTCTCACTCTCTACATTCAACAAATCCTCAAAGTGCTCCTTCCATCTCCTCAATTTCTCTCTCTTCTCCACCAACAATCTATTATTCCTATCTTTCACTCCCCTACTATTTCCCCTTTCACACTGCCTTACTTTCTTTACCTCCTTCCAAAACAATTTCTTACTCTCCCTCCATTTCACACTCAGATTCCTCCCAAACTCTTCATCCACTTTCTTCTTACTCTCCTTCACCAGTCTCTTAACCTCCCTTCTCCTGCTAACATATACCTCTCTCTTCTCTCTCTCATCTTCTCCCCTACCTCTCCTCGCCAACCATTCACCATATGCCTTCTTCTTTTGTTCCACAGCTCGTTTCACCTCATCATTCCACCATGCTGTCCCTTGCACACCCTTGCATCTCCTCACTCCACAAACCGCCTCACACGCTGCCCTTATCTCTTCCGTGAATATCTTACATACGTCTTCCACCCCTTCCATCTGCTCTAGCTCATACCTTCCCAATCTTTCTTCCACTATGCTCTTATACTCTGTCCTTTTCTCACTATCTTGCAATTTCTCCACTCTTCTCACAGGAGCTGCTTCCTCCTGTCTTCCCCTTCGCCTCCTCAACCACTTTCTTTGCAGCTCTACCTTGGCCATCACTAAGTGATGGTCCGAGACTCCATTCTCCCACCCTCTCCACACCCTTGCATCCAACACTTGTCTTCTCATTCGCTCATCCACACACACGTAGTCTATCATTGCCTTTCGTTCAACAAGTTCACCATCCATCCTCCTCATTACTCTCCATGTATACCGGTGGATCATCTTATGACGAAAGTAGGTGTTGGCTATTGCCAACCCCTTACCAGCACAGATGTCCACCAAAGCACTACCATTCCCATCTACTTCAGCTGGCACACCCCACTGACCAACCACTCCATCCACTCGTACATTCCCAACTTTGCCATTCATGTCTCCAATCAACAGCACTCTCTCGCTCCTCTCAAACTTGTCCATACATGCTTCTACTCTCGCCCAAAACTCATCTTTCACTCTTGCCACTCGATCCTCTGTTGGAGCATACACACATACAATCGCCCATGCTTGTATACCTACTTTCATCCTCACCCATACAATCCTTGCACCCACTGTTCCATACTCTCTTATATTCTCCTTCCACTTCTTGCTTATCATCAGACATACTCCCTCTCTTGCCCTCTCATTCTCACTGACTCCCGCACATATACCTTCACCGTATTCCCATTCTCTCATCCTTTCACCTTTCCATTTAGTTTCAGTCAATCCACATATATCCACTTTTGCTTCCTCAAGCACCTGGACAATCTCTCTCTCTTTCACTTCATCATTCACTCCTCTCACATTCCACGTTCCTAGCCTCAGAATGTCCTTTGTCCGTTCCTTAGTCGTCAACGTATGGTCCGTCCGGGTCCGAGGCGCTTTATTTGCTTTTTTAGTTAGTTCTTTTTACGGGGTGGGGCACTAACCCACCACCAACCCTTTTAGTCGCCTCGTACGACAAGCAGGGATACTGGGGGAGTATTCTTGAAACCCCCCTACCCCCAGGGGTGTCCACATATCTGCTTATATGTTTTGTATTCCTTAACTCCTTCAGTAGGATGACGTGTTTTGGGATTTTTTTTTTTTTCAGTATTACTAGACGATTCATTCAGCTCAGGAAAACGTCTTAGTAGTGATGGGGTTGACGCGGACAGTATCAACCGTCCCAGTTCAGAAGGTCTCACATCATCTGAAAAAAAAAAAATCGTCTTGAGAGGGCATGAATAAAACAAAAACGACGTCCATGGGTTTTATCCTTTTCACAATCTGTCACGTCAGTTCACATTCGTCTACCCATACCACATCTTCCTCTACCCAGTATATCATTGGTTTACATTATTACGACCTCCAGATCCCTCTCCATTTGGTCCCTTCCGTGTATCATCTCAGCCTTCTCGTCCTGAACGCTCACCTACTCGCCATCATCCCTCTCACCTCCTCACCCTCATCCCTCTCACCTCCTCGCCATCATCCCTCTCACCTCCTCACCCTCATCCCTCTCACCTCCTCACCCTCATCCCTCTCACCTCCACACCCTCATCCCTCTCACTCCGGACCATTCAGCTCAGTCCTCTTGGCTCCTCCCTGTCTTGACTCAACTCATTCATCTCCTTCATGCCATATTTTATTTCATCCACCTCTCTTCCCTCTTCTCCCTCGCCTCTCGTCCCTCTCCTCCCTCACCTCTCTTCCCTCGCCTTTCGTTTCTCTCTTCCCTCACCTCTCATCCCCCTCCTCCCTCACGTCGTCTCTCTCCTCCCTCACTTCTCTTCCCTCTCCTCCCTCACCTCTCGTCCATCTCCTCCCTCATCTCTCGTCCGTTTCCTCCCCAGCCTCTGGTCCCTCTCCTCCCTGTCGTCTGGCCTGGTGCTGTGAATCTGTTGTCGTGCTGTGGGTAATTACATGCAACTGGTGCCGTGCTGGTGATTACGTGTGTCATCATCAGTTCATTAACCTCCACTCCCCTGCTCACCCACGCCGCCCTGACTGGACCTGTTTTAGCCCGAGTTACCTGCCTGCCTGCCTGCCCACCTGCCTACCTATTTGTCTCTGCCTCTCTGCCTGCCTTCTTACCTACTTGTTTGCCTGCCTGCCTGGTAACTTGTTTTCCTGCCGTCTGCCTGCCTGCCTGCTTGCTCTTCTGCCTGTCTGCCTGCTTGCTCATCTGCCTGTCCATTCTCCTGCCTTCCTACCTTCATTCCTGCCTGCCTGCCTACTCGTACGTCCAAACGCAGTGCCCAGCTTGCCTTCTACCCTGTCTACATCCCTGGACGCCCTTGAAATTCTAGTCACTGTTTCCATGCTAACAAGGTGACCCGACTTGCGGTTGTGTGTACCAAGATGTCTGCTAATACACACACACACACACACACACACACACACACACACACACACACACACACACACACACACACTCACACTCACACTCACACTCACACACACACACACACACACACACACACACACACACACACACACACACACACACACACACACACACACAACTCCATCATAATACACACCTCTAGTCGTACGTGTTCATTCATACTAGCGGCTATTAAATGGTAAGTGTTCTCACCCATGCATGTCGCTAATATATACTGTACTGTACGCATACGGCCACACTCACACACACACATGCATTGTCTCGTGCATACAGGGACACTATCTAGTTCCTCGCGCACACAAGGCAGAAGTAAAGACGACATGGTTCTTTAGCTGCATAAGACCCATCACGCAAGGTTGGATTTAGAGCAATGACGTCCATTGTGGTTGGGCCAGACTTAACTGTGGTGACTCGCTTGTATAATGGTGGTGGTGAGGCTAGGCTGATTGGTGGTGGCTGTGGTAGAATAATGACTGTGGTAGGAATAGTGGCTGTGGTAGGAACAGTAGCTATGAAAGGTATTTGTGGTGGATGGTGGTCATGATCAATAGTGGTTATGGTAACATGGTGACTACTGTAACTATGGTAGGAAGAGTGGTGGTGATAGGATTGGTAGCTGTGGTATGGGGCAGTGGTGAATGGTTAGTGGTTATAATAAAAATAAAGATCGTTGGATCCATGGTAGGAAGTTTAGTAGCTACTTTTTTTTACGTCGATGTGTATGGACTGGACTTGTGATTGTGACAGGTATTGTGGTCGTGGTTGTGGTAGAAGATGGTTGTGATGGATGGTGGTTAAAATAAGAACTGTGAGTGTTGTATTTGCGGCTGAAAGTTTTATAGCTACTTTTTGTGGTGCAGATGTGTGTGGAAGGATCAGCTCTATACCCGTTATGTAGTGGTCAGTGTATTAGGTAAGGGTGTTGGTATGCTAGTTGGAGCACTGAAATTTGCATGGCTCGCAGTTTTGGTAGTTACGTCTGTGGTTGCAGAATCTGAATTTTGTTTTTAGTATGCTCGCTGTGGCCTCTAGCTGGCCAGGGTAGCGTTCGGAAGTCAGGTTTCACTACTTCCGCGTTTTGGTGAGTTGTACAGTTAGGAGGGGATTTTTCATCCTCCTTTTTCCCCTCTACTTTCAGTTGTTCTCTGTGACACGACCGGAACACGTGAAAAATCATTCGCACCAAGGATTAACAATTTCTTTTTTCCTTACTTGTACATGGTACTTTCAATTTTATTCAGCTCAAGGATGACGTCTCTTACTGCAGTTGTAAATGAAGGTTCTGTCTAATCCCCCAGTTAAGACGTCTTTTATAGGCAAAATAAAGTCGTCTGTTGAGAGCAGGAATGTGATATAGGATGCGTCATCGAAGTGAAGGAATCTTACTGATATTATTATTGCTAGCCAGCAGTTATAATCTGGGATATTTCCTAGGGGGATAGCTATTGCAACTGGCGTGCTTGCATGGATTTTCCCCAGCATGGTATGGTTGAAACAATATGGAATTTCCCCCGACAGTTTTTTGTGGTAAGTGGCAACCCATTTATTGGAGGGTCGGCCACAGCTTTGATTGTGCTTGTGCAGCCAATTACCCGCATGCTTTTGTGAAGGGGTTGGGGTGTGGCTGCAAACGGTAGTAAAAATAGCTGTAGTCAGGGCGATGGATGATGGTTATGGAGGTTATAGCTGTAGGGATGATAGTGATGGCTGTAGTTGTGATGGTGGTTATGAAGGTTGTAGTAGTCATAAGGTGCATTGGTGGTTGTGACAGTGAGATTATTATAGCTGCTTGTGATGGTGGTGGTGGTGCTGGTAGTTGTGGTTGTCGTGATAGTACCTTTAGTGGTGAATGGTAGTTGTCAGTGATGGTGATGGTGATCATGGTGGTGGCAAAGACAGTGCTGATGGGAATGCTATGGAAAGTGATACTGGTAATAAAGGCCATAAATAATTGCAGAAAGAAATCTTGGTGATGGATTTTCAAACAATGATACTGGTGATGATTACGGTGGTGATGGTAGAGGTGGTGGACAGAGGTGGGTGGTGACAGAAAGGAGTGGTGATCAGAGTGGTGCTGATATGGTGCCGTAAGTGGGAGGGGAGTTCATGGTTTTGTGCATACTGATGGTGATGATACTGAGGATACTGATGAGGAGAAAAATGGCAGTGGCTGGAGTGAGGATAGTTGTATTGGAGGTACTGGTAGGGAGGATAGTGGTGAAAGTGCATGACTGATAGTAACTGCGTGAGTAGCGAAGATGGTGGTAGTGGTGGTTGTGAGAAGAGCGAGAGTAGTGGTAAGGAATATTGGTGGTGGTAGTAGTGAGAACACTGATAATGGTGGTAGTGGTAGTGGTGGTAGTGGCTGTGGTGTTAGTGGGAATGGTGGTAGTGGTAGTGGTGTTAGTGGGAATGGTGGTAATAATGGTTGGTGAGTGAGCAGCAGTGGTGCTGTGTGTGATAAGCATAGTGTTAGTAGTAGCAGTGAGGATAGTGGTAGTGATGGTAGCATAGATGTTGGTATTGGTAGTAGTAAGGAGAGTGGTAGTGGTAGCTATGGTAGTGGTAGTTGTGGCAGTGGTAGTGGTGGTAGGTGCGTGATTAATAGTGGTAGCGTGTGTGGTGAGGCCTTCCCTTCCTTATATACTCCAGTCGATACTTACAACCACCTCACCTTTCTTCCTCACCCTCTTCTTTCTTCATTCATCTTTCTCTTCGCTCCTCTTCTTTCTTCTCTCCTCTCTTCCCCTCACCTTTTTCCATCTGTCCTCTCCTCTTGTTTCTCTCTCCTCTCCTGTGAGTCCCCCATTTCTTCTTCCCTCATTTTTTTTCCACACTTTATCCCCTTTTCTCTTTTTGTTCCTCTTACTATCATTACTGTTTCCTTATTCTCATTATCTTTTTCTCATCTCATATCTCTTTCCCTTTCACGTTTTCTCCTTTATTGCTCCATTTTTTCTTCCTGTTTTCTTCCTTCCTTCCCTCACTCCTCATCCCTCCCATCCTTTCCCTCCCTCTCCCCTCCCTTCCTCTTCTGTCCCTTATCTGTCCCCGCCACACGCCATGATTTCGTATCTGCCGTCACCACACTCTTTACTTCCCATATCCATTATATTAACTGAACCATCTTTTACCATTTTCACAGCAAGAGCCACGAAATTTGTCATACTAACTTTCTACTACAACTGCGACTACTATCATCACTATTTTTATTACTACAGTGTTATTATGGATGCCTTGTGGTCTAAAGGATTAAGGAGCTTTATTTGGATGTGGTCAATTAGGGTTTAAGTATGAGAGATGGTTGGAATGTATTGCTCACATAATACAGCTTAGGGAACGGCGACTGGTCATTCACCGATGTTTGAATGAGGGTGATGCTGATGATGATGATAAGTAGCAACAGTTGTACTAGTAATAATAGTAGTAGTAACAGTGTTGTTATTGTTACTGCTACTGATGCTACTACATACTACATACTACTACTATTACTACTACTACTACTACTACTGCTACTACTACTACTACTACTACTACTACTGCTGCTGCTGCTGCTGTTCTTGTTATTTTGTTGTTGTTGGTGGTGGTGTTACTTCCAGTTAATCTGAGGGCTCTCCATTTTCATTTTTGACACACACACACACACACACACACACACACACACACACACACACACACACACACACACACACACACACACACACACACACACACACACACACACACACACACACACACAGTCCCTCCTGTACATTCGTGCTTCCTCTCACTTATACACACCTCACCTCATAGCCACACCCTTTCCCTGTACGCACCTCTCCACACCTGGCATATCTTCCCTCCCTTACACACTCGTCACGTTCTCACACCTCTCGCTCCTTGGCATCTTTAATTATCCTTTCCACTTCTCTTTTTTCTTCTTATAGCTTATTATTATTTTTTTTTTATGTTGCTCCTCTCCTGTCCCCTTCTCTCTTTTTTCCTATTGTCCTCTCTTCATTTCCTCCTCTCCTTTCTTCGCTACTCTCCATTCTAATTTCAGTTTCATCTCTTACCCTTCCCTCCCTTTCTTTTGTCCCCTCCTACCTTCCATCCTCTCTTCTCTCTTCTCTTCATCTTGCCTCTTCCTCTCCTGTCTCCCTCTCTCAGTTTTCTTCTCTGTTTGTCCCCTGTTCCTTTTCGCTTATCTTCGTTTCTTTTCGTCCCTCCTCTTCACTTTAACTCATTTTTCGCTGTTCGTCTATCAGATAATCTCATTTCCCTCTCCTGTTCTTTCCTTCCTCCCCTCATTTCTTCCTCCCCGTCCCCTCCCCTTTCCTTCACCCCTCAACCCATCGTCAAGTCTCGCCTCACCCCACCACACCTCACACCTTGGCGCCTAGTCACACACTCGTCTTTTCTCACCTCGTCACACTCTGCACGCCACACTGTATCATCACTCTGTACACCTCTCCATGCATCAGCACGTCACCACATCCATCATTTCACACTTTACCTCATTAACCTTTACAGCCCGATATCGTCTTTTATGTTTTATTCTTGTTATCTGCAAGCGATTTTATTTAGCTCAGGTGAGAATTTTCCAGTTGGACAGATTCCAGATAGCTTTCTTTAGCCATCTCACAGCTGAGGATCCATATGTTGAATATTATCATCTGGTGCCCTGATATATATATATATATATATATATATATATATATATATATATATATATATATATATATATATATATATATAATCCGCCCTCACCCGATGTGGTTAACAAGTCCTTACCTCACCTCACCCTTTTCATACACATCACCTCTCTCACATCCTTTCACACTTCACCACATGCTGCTCTTCTAACCACATCAACTTACATCGTCTCTCTTATGCAGCACCTCGCCGCATAGTTTGTCACATCATCCTGTTTCACCAAGCTTTTACACCTCCTCACCTCTGTCACCACAACACTCATCATAACCATTCACACATTCATCTCACCTTATTTCATCATACGCTTATCCACTGTACCCTTATGACCTCAGTACACCACCTTACTGCACACCCTTTCACATCACCACACTTCCAGAATCTCTCCCCACTTGCCCACATCTCTCATACGTCACCACCACACCATATCTCACCACTCAAACTGTCACCACAATATACATCATCATAACCCACACTTTCACCGTACCACCTCTCACAATATCCTCACCATTTTGCCTCGTCACCCCACCACCACATTGTACCTCTTCACCACCACATCTCGCCGTCAGATCACCACATACAACCACTTCAACTTCACTTTATTTCACCACATATCATCCCACCTCACCACCTAACCTTACCACATCTCACCTTACCGCCCTACCATCACATTTTACTAATCATTTCACCACATCCCACTTCACCCTGCATGACCATAACTATCCTCACCACGCCACACCACTACAACACTTTTCACCACCACATTTAGCCTCACCACATCTGACCACCAGCCTACCACAACAGCACATCTCACCAAACCACCCACTTCACATATCACCACACTCCATCACATCACACCTCAACACATCCAACCACCATACCTTCCCTGCACTGCATCCTCCCACAGCCCACCACCTCAGGACCACATCTCACGACCCTACCACTACATTCCAGCTCCACACTTCACCATGTCTGACTGCCCCAACCTCCACACTTCACCACACCTCACCTCACTCGCCACATCACACCCCACCATCACATCCCACCCCGATACTCCAGCTTAGCACATTCTAGCGTCCGTACATGGCTACATCGTTGTCGGGCAGGACTTAATAACGTCACGGGTGCATCCTTCCCACACACCTGCAGAGTCCAGGTTTTATATATGTTGTTTCCTTCCCCAGGTGAGTCGTGGGCTGGCCGCTGACAGCAGCAGGAGCACAGGTAGGAGAAGAAAGAAGAGCACGAGCAGCTGGAGGAGGAGGAGGAGGAGGAGGAGGAGAGAGGAGCACATATTGGAGGGGGAGAAGAAAAAAGGAGCACATATAGGAGGAGGAAGAGAGAAGAGAACATGTAAGAGGAGGAGAAAGGGGAGCACTTTAGGAGGAGGAGTAGAAAGAGGAAGAGCAGAGAAAGAGAAGGTGCACAGGTAGTAGGAGTAGGAGTACGAGGAGGGAGGTGAATGCAAAGAAAGTAATAGATGAGATAAAAATAAGTTAGCAGAGGAAAAAGTGACAGGAACGAAAGATAGGAGAGAGGAGGAAAAGTAGAGACAAAAAAAAAAAAAAAACTAAGCCTGTTTAAAGTTACCTGGTGTTGATGCTACTGCAGGTGAGACAATGTTATAATTCGTAGTGATTTCATGTCATTATATTTGGCCTTTTGTATTACTCATCACCTCATATCCCCTAGTCGCGACTTAGAATTCAAGTTGAGGTTCATGGCTTAGTACTGTCAAGCCAGAATAAATAATCAGTAAGTATTATGACGTACAGTCTCACCAAAAACTACCCAAACACCTGCAGACAATGGATATGATAATGAGCAGAATGTACCTTGTTAACCCGGAATGGTTGGTATGCCCGATTATGAAATGCCTTACTCCAAAACTATCACACTGGTGTATGGTGCACTGGTGCATGGTGCAGTAATGCCATCACTGAGAGGTACACACGAGGAAAATTATCAGATTCTTCGGTCGTCCGAGTATATTTTAAAATGCATGATGCTAATAACGTTCGAATAGTTTTTCGTGAGTCTGTACACGAACCACGAGGTTGGTAGAGTATAATTGAGGAGATGCAAGAAAGAGGGGCATCACACAGAAATTATTCACTGTAAGTCCTTTTTTTTTTTTTTTTTTTTTCAGTAAATGTCAAAGTAATATAAAGAAGTACTGTCTGTCAAAATTGCCTTGATACCAGTGAAGCTAATATGCCTGTTTCACTAATATGTAGTACCAATAGTAAGGGAAACTGTTATGTTATGGACCACACTAACGACATGTAACGAAAACTTAAAATACTGAGGAAAGCAGTGTAGGAGCAGGATTATTATCAGTAGAGGCAGATATCAAACAAAACGATGGTATGAAGGGAAGAAGCAGAAGAGGAAAGAGAAGGAACAGAAGAACGAGCATAAGTAAGCAAGGATATGAGGTGCACAGCAGAGGTGTGAAAAGCAGACAGCGGCGGGAGCAGAAATATGAGGGGAGAAAAAGCAGAGGGATGACAAGCGGAGGAAGAATAAGAAGCTAGACCAAAAAGGAAGAGTAAAAGCATTCTCTCTCTCTCTCTCTCTCTCTCTCTCTCTCTCTCACACACACACACACACACACACACACACACACACACACACACACACACACACACGCAGTCACACTCACACGCATACTATCCAGCGCACATTCCGCACATCTTTTACACATAATCCCCTATCCTCCCCTTACCCTCTTCAGTCACTCAGCTTCTTCAGTATTTTACAGTATTTTATCTTGCTTTCTCTTAGCCCTTTGATTCCGGCGACGTGTGTTTTTTATGCTTCCTTTTTCCGGACAATTTGACTCATCTTAGGACAGACGCCTGGTTATGAAGGCATAAAGGAAGGCTGTATATATATAATCTCTTAAGTCTGAAAAGTGTCCGTGCAGTTGAACAAAACCATCTGGCAGCAGCAGCAGCGGATATAAAATATACAGTACGTCATGGGACTGAAGTGGTTAGCAATTTTATTGAGTTCAGGAAGGACCTCAGAAGGCGTCATTGTAGGCTGTATCTAATTCTTGCAGGTAGAAAAGTGTCCGGAGTTGAACGAAATTGCCTGGAGACTGCAAGAATACAAGGAAAAATGCGTCATCGTGTTGAAGGGGTCACGCCATACCCCTCCCGGTTTCCCAGTCTGTGGCATTTCCCTCAGCCGTCTCCCTCTAACGTTATTCTTTTTCTTACGATGACGTTCCGTCTGTCTTGCGGCCACCATCACACGATATTTTTGCTGCCTCGGAAAGGGTGAGAAACCGACTCCATTGATTCAGTGACACAGAGTGGGACATTTTAGTTTTATCTCAAGCACCCAGAGAGGATGTTCTTACAGTACAGAATGAACCTGCTGGAATGAATGGGATGGAAACGATCGGTATTTCCCCATTCTGAGTGCGACATTTCCGTTGTATTCAAGCCACTCACAGACGATTTTAAATGTTTACACTCAACCTGTTGTAGTGAAAAAGAGAATCTATCAATTCTTAAAGCCAGTACGACATTTTTGTGTTATCCTGGTCACCACCAGACGACTTTTTTGCAGCATTGGAATGATCTTCTGTTGAATGGGTTTGAAACAGCCTCCAGTAACTGCCTCACCGTGATGGCCACATTAATCATAGCCACACCCACAGGATTTTTTTTTTTTTTTTTTTTTTTTTTTTTTTGAAGGACGTTAGTTTCCAACAGGGTCTCCATTAACCCCATCAGTCTGACGACGTATTTCCTTATAGTAGTCTTGGTAGCTCCAGTGGCTTTTATTCAGCGTAGGGGAGATTTCTGGTAGCGAAAAGCCTAATAAAGTCTATATTTAACCCCTTCAATTCTGAAAGTTATTCTTACATTGAGTACGAGTAATATTTGTAAGAAACAAAAATAAAATAGATAATGCGTCTCGACGTGAAGTGGCTTAGCCTCTTGCAACCAAGTGCAACATTTACAGGCCTTGACATATATATATATATATATATATATATATATATATATATATATATATATATATATATATATATATATATATATATATATATATATATATATATATAGAATATCCATCCATCCATCCATCTATCCATTCATCATTCAATCCTGCGTTGCCCCATGAGGAGCGTAGGAGCCCGGGGCTAGGCAAGTTAGTCCTGACATTTAAGATGAGAGTGACCAGCCTCACTCATCCCTAAGTGGCATTACGTGAGCAATCAACCCCAGCCACCCTTTGGATATAAACCTTCACCGGCTCAATCCTATTGGAGAACCGAAATTACCCATTAAACCACCAGGCGCCAAAATTTGGTTATATGGTTACCACCCAGCGTAGCTTGTCAGTTAGTGTAGTCACCCACAGGCAGAAGTAAGAGGACAGAATGAAAGAAAGAAGAGGATGGAAGGAAAGATGGATGGAGGAGAGGAAAGGGCAGGCACCTGAGAGCAGCAATACATCGAGTGAGTGGATGGTGAGCGCCCCCACCTACCACCTACCACACACACACACACACACACACACATATATATATATATATATATATATATATATATATATATATATATATATATATATATATTAGATAGAGAGATAGATATGCATATACAATTGTAATTTGGGAAAAGCCTCCCTTTCTTAGAAAGTGCCTATTTTCCCTTGTTGAACGGGTGCGACAATACCTGCAATGTTGTTCCAGCCACTGCCAGACGATCAGGTACGGTGTTGGACCGCATAGTATGTGGCTTTGGAGATTTCGTAACACGTCTTCCATAGCGATGTATTCAGGACAGTACACCTCAGTATCCTTTTGTTCGATTTTGGGATTGCATCGTTACTGTAATGATATACAAACCATAAAAGAGGATCTTAAGATGCATTTTGTGAAATAAATAACTAACGAAGGCTTGCTACAAGGCCTCCAATGCCATTTAAAATACAAATCCTTGAAGCACCTCTCGTTGTGAAATTTAGCTTGTATAAAGACCTTGCGCGGGGGTAGAAGCTTTTAGAAGACTTAATTTGGTAGTCGGTTTGTGTTAGACCTCACTTTGCGACAAAGGGAATCTTATATGAAGCCAGTCGCTGTATCAGATCTGTGCATTCAGTTCAGGCGGGGCCTTTGTCTCGCGTCCTCATTTATCCCCTTCAGTTACGTCTCTGTGTTTTTTGTTTTGTTTTTCCTAACTTCTTACATCACCGTGGAAAGTTTTATTATTCTTGTCAACATCATTATTATTCTTACTTATTTTAAAATTGATATTTCAATGGATATTTGACCTAGAGCCTTCAAAGTTGGTCAACTTATTCGGACAAGTGCTAACTTCTTTGGGCCAAATATGGTGGCAATTCGTCAACTGGATCTCCGGATATTATTCATAACACAGATGTGTGAGCGAGTCACGCTGTCTCAAGAACAACTTAAGCAAGGAAGTTGAAATATTACTACCAGTAAAGTGCCCTTTGTGAGCGTGTGACGAGCATACATACGCCTATCATCATAATTTCATCTCGGTGTAAACTTTCAGCATTCCTGATGAGGTAGTTGAACAATAACAGAAGAATTATTGAGCTAAAATATTTACTTTCTCACGTTTTCTCTCACGTTTTCTCTCTGGATGTGCATATAGAAAGGCGCCGTAGCTTTTATCACACGTGCAGTGTTCAGTTCTCTGCCGCCGACTTGCCGTGTCGAACCTAGAAATGGGGCAATAACCCTTGCTGATTTCACCCCCTAAACATAGAAAAAAAAGTTCATATAAAATTATGAGCGTAAATATCCAATATTTAATTATTAGAATTTATGCAAGAAAACATAGCGTTACAACAGGAAATATTTTTTAATTCGATTTCATAGTGGAGCATGTCAACTGGAGCCCCCGGTACAGTGACGCCCTCAGTACATTCCCTTGGAAAGCTGGGATTCCAAAGGGTTTCTTTGGTCTTATGAGTAAATAAATAGCTAAAAACAAAATTTATTGAATGTATCTAGTACCTGCTGAAAGCATCTCTTCTCTCACATAATAGAAAAGTTATTAGCCTTTGAAAACCATCGCGATCGGGCCGTGTCGTGTCGGGCCGGGCTGGGTCATGTCAGGCTGCTCATTTCTCAGCTAGACGTAAACATCGCTTCGCTCGTTGCGCTTGCTTTCTCGTACCATTATAGCCTAACCGGACGCCGTGCGGAAAGGAGTATGATTCCAGTTGGTTGATTATTCTCTGATATCGCCTGCAGTAAAAAAATAATAATAATAATAATAATAAGTACAGTAAATGAATAAATAAATAAAAAGTATTTTTCCGAATATTCAAAGTGTCACCAAACTTTTCATGAAGGATTACAACTAGAGCCACCAAGCTTGGTGGACTTACAGACTCTGTTGACCTAAAGTGACTTGCACAGGATTTGTGACCTTGACCTCATGATTCCTTTATAGCTCGGCTTCTAATGGCTGTGGGATTTTTTTTTTTTTTTTTTTAACTTGTCCTTGGAAAATAGTACAGTGTTCTAGTTTATTTTTGCTGTGTCTTGGCCATTTTATTAAGATCAGGAGGGCTTTTATAACTGTGAAGAGGATATTGACTGCTATACTGTGTCTAGCCTCTCCAATTCTCGGTCTATCCTAAGATCAGTAAGATCGTCTGGAGACATCAAGAACCGTATATGAAATTGTTATGGAACTGAGGGATTTTGGTGGCTTTGTTTTTAATGGGTTTGTGTTAATGTTTGGATTTTGGCTGATTGGATGGTAATGCGATGGAAATATGATTGTTTTTTAGTTGGGGAATAAATTGTTCAAGATATTCCACCTTCAAGTAATCGTCTTTATTGTGGCTGATGAAACTTTTAAGAAACTGAGAAGGGATGAATTTGCATTTGTGTTCAGGTAGGGGATATGTGATGCAAGAAAATTAATTTGATAAGTTAGACGAATAAATGTTGGTTTAAACACTACTTCGTGCTATTTTGAATATACTAAAGATGTGTAAGTTTCATGCAATAATAACTTGAATACACTTGGAGTCGAAGTACCAGTTTCATGCTGATAGAAGAATCGGCTGTTAGATTGTTGTGTTATATAGGTAATATAATCACTTATCCATTAATTCGCTAAATAGTAACATCACCGTTGTCTCAAGGCTACTTTTTCTCACCGAGTTTACTGCAGCTAACGCCAGAGGATTTTATTCAGCTGGAAGTGCGTCATAGGAACCCGAGTGATAATATGATAGATAAAGCAGAGCAGCAGCAGCGGTGATGGAGTAAGGGGACTTGGCAGGCCATGAATAATGTAAAGGAATGAGAGACTGGAATTGACAGGCACAGTAACAAAGACAACAAAGGAAACTATTTAGAGCTGGTGATTGATGCAGAGCTATCGTTGTGCTTCGCCATGTTGGTTTAGACTGTGATAGTGATGATGATGATGATAGTAGTAGTAGTAGTGATGATGATGATGGTGGTGGTGGTGGGGATAGTGATGGTGACGATGACGATGATGATGATAGTAGTGATGGTGGCGATGATGATAGCAGTGGTGATGGTGATGACGATGTTGATGATGACGGTGGTGGTGGAGGTGGTGGTGATAGAAATAGTGATTACTTCATTCCAATGACTTTATATTTTTTCATTAGATCCACCTCCAGACGATTTCGCTCAGCTGGTGAAAGACCTCTAGTAATGACAGGGATGAAGGGTTCTGTGTAACCCCCTGTCAGTTCGCAAGTTTCGTTCAGGCTGATTAAAATCATCTGGCGACAGCTAGAAACGAATCTGGTAATGAGTCAGGGTTGGGTTAATATACTGAAAGGAGGTGTGATAAAGATGATGATGATGGTGGTGGCGGTTGTAACTGTGATGATTGTGATATTGGTGAAAAGCAAGAGACAATGATGAGGATGGCGATGAAGAGTTGTGATGATGGTGGTGGTGGCGGTGATAATTATGACGTCTACGTTAATAGAGGTTAGGGGAAAGACGATGATAATGATGATGGCTGTGATGGACAGAAAGATTGTGATGACAATAATGGTGACTGTGATGACTGCGCTAACGATGGTGAGGCGAATGACGATCATCTGGGTATGGCATTTTAGAAAGCAGTGGTGAAGGGTTAAGCAAGACTATATCTAACCCTTCCAGTTAAAAAAAAAGGAAAAAAAAAAACTCAGAGGTGAATAAAATCATCTGGGGATTAACAGGCTTTGAACAAAAATAGAAAGACATGGTAGCGAAGAAGTTAACCTGGAAATCAGTGTTAGCACAGACCATCTCACAGCAACCAGTGTTACCCTTGAGTCATTAGCCCAGCCACGCGCAATCGTCTCACGCAGCAAGTGACAGTTTATGGAGACGTTATCGTAGGTATGTACTCGGTTAACCAGACCTACTTGCCAACGCAGACCACCATTCTTAAAAAAGAAAAAAAAAAAAAAAAAAAGAACAACAACCACAGCCAGCACATTGCCTTTGCTTCGTTCATTCCCCTCACACGGAACCGTCAGGTAAGAAAAAGAATAAAAGAGTCATCATAGTAGAGTTAATCAACCTGGCCAGACATTCCAACACAAACTATCACCCCTCACAACCACCAACTACCACCACATCAACACTGCCGCCATGTTGTTATTCCAGCGACACATAGTCGTCTGGTAAAAGCAAGAATGAACTTTGCAAGACGTCATCGTAGTGAAGGAGTCAATCAGCAAGACCGAACATGACACAACAGACCTTCACCGTCTCACAAAAACCACAGCAGCAACATTGTCCTGGCCTCGTTGTTTCATCCACGTGCAATCTGGTGGGAGCAAGAATAAAATAAAATAAAAAGTCATAGAGTTCATCAACCAGATCAGACTTTCCACCACCACCATCACAACAACAGCCATCCTCTTACAGCAGCCATCATTTCACTACCACCACAACAAAAACCATTATCTCACTACCACCACCACCACAACAACAACCATCATCTCACCACCACAAAACAATCCATCTCATCTCACCACCACAAAACAATCCATCTCATCTCCCAACAGGCGTCATTACTCAACAAGCTAACCCAACAACAACAATCATTTCACAGCCACCACCGCAACCTTCATCTTCCAGCAGGCATCATTTCTCAACAACCACACCCAACAACAACCATCACTTACAGCAACCATCATTTCACAGCCACCAACACAACAAGTCGCCATCTCACGGTCATCACCACCTCAATCACCATCACCTCACAGCTAACCACCACCACCACAACATTGCCTTTGCGTCGTTATTACAGCCACACGCAACCCCAATCACGAGGAGGCCCTAAAATGCAGTTCGCCCAGAGCCCCTGTGATTGGTCAGCCTCGGTCCTCGTTCTGTTCGGCGTAATAAGCCCCGGGGTAATTGGGCCATTGGGTCATTGTTGGCTGTGGTGTGTGTGTGTGTGATTAAGAAGGACGGGATGCATTAGTTTGCCGGTGGATAATTTCTGGGCCTCGTGTTATGGTGATGAAGATGTGTGGGGTGGGGGAGGGGAGCTGGAAGGAGAGTTGGGAAGGAGATGGATGGAAGGAGCAAGAGAAAGTGAAAAAAAAAAAAATAGTGGAAAAATGTGGGCGAAGAGTGGAGTAGACAGGGAGAGTTTTGGAGAAGACTGATGCAGGGGAAGATATAGTTTGGAGACATGGGGGGAATGGGAAAAAGTGATGTAGGTAGATGGGAAGGATTTGGGAAAAGGCAGATGACGGGAGAGAAAGAAAGTGTGAAGGTGTAAAAGAAGGGAAAAGAAATGGGGGAGGTGGATGGACAGGGAGAGAGGAGAGAGTAAAAATGGAACGGTATACGGTTTGTTGGAGCAAAAGGATGGAAGAGTACGTGGGCAATTGAGATTGTGTACTGGAGATGAGGTGAGATGGTGATATGTGGCTCTAGTGGAAGAGAGAGAGGGCGAGGGAGGTAAGGTGGCTGAATGAGATGAGACAAAGACAGGAACAAAGTGTGGGAAGGGATGCATTGAAGGCTGGGTAGGAAATACAGTAGATAAGAAAGCGGCAGTTTTGGTGCGGAAGGAAAGGGGTGTTGGAGGGCGAATGAGAGACAGAACAAAAAAGACAGAGGTAGATGAAAGGGAAGGTGATGCAAAGAGAAAAAAGTTGGCTAGAGGATATATAGAGGGGAATTTTGATGGACGAGGAAAGTTGAGGATTACTGGATGTGTGGGTGGAGGTACTGGGCAATCTGGGAGTTGATTAGAGAATGTGCGTGCGTGCGTGGGTGCTTGCGTGTGTGTGTGTGTGTGTGTGTGAGAGAGAGAGAGAGAGAGAGAGAAAGAGAGAGAGAGAGAGAGAAAGGAGAATGAGAGAGAGAGAAAATACGGGAGCGTTGATATGAGCTACATATTGGTAATATGTTTCCTAGATCGTGTCCAAAAATGATAAACTGAAAATACGAGTATAATAAAACTCAGGTTTTATTACAGAAGGCAGTCATGTAAGCACTACCCTGTACCTTTGTGTACACTGACGCACATACACACCTTCAGAATTACTATTGCGGGTACACACACACACACACACACACACACACACACACACACACACACACACACACACACACACACACACACACACACACACACACACACACACACACACACACACACACACACACACACACACACACACACACACTCCTGATGGCTAGGATGTACGCGTATCTTTACACGTAATGACTTTCACCTGAGGTGTTACTTTCTTCTTAAGTCATATTTTTTTGTGTGGCTAGTGTGTCCCCCCCAATCTCTGTCTGTCTCTCTCTCTCTCACACACACACACACACACACACACACACACACACACACACACACACACACAGCACAGTACAACGCACAGTTTCATATCACTTACTGAGCAATAATGTCCACCATGTGTTCTAAGAATGAGTCAGTCAGTTGATGCTGTGCTGGTGTATTGCCATTAGCGAGGACGAATTATTGATGAGTCTGCGAGCATTACTGGATGACCACTTGCTGGAACACTCATCACTGTATGTTCAGTAATTGATTCGGGGAGACAAAAAGCGTATTGGTTGACAGATATGCAGGCATGTAGAAGATTCGTCAAAGGTAGATGAATGAAAAAAATGAATAGTTCGACGGTTGGGTATGACTGGAGGAGGTGGTGTTGGAGTGGACAGAGCAGTTTGTCTGAGACTGTGGGGTCTTACGTTCGATCCCTTCCTTTGAAGAAAGCACATTTAATTTGAATTCTCGTATATCACCGTCTTCACTGTTACTCCGTGTGGCTTCACCCACACGTCCTAAAAACTCTCTTACTGATTCTAGAATACCAGATTTGGATATCCTTTGCATATCTCACAAGAGATGTTGGGTATTAGTGCCGAAAATGTCAGACGTGTGAGGGCTGCAGAGGATCAGCCATCAGTTGAGGTGTCGTAGGTAATCAACTAATCCATAGGAACGGGCTGCCTAACTTATGTCAGGAAGTGGATGTATGTAAAGAAGGTAGATGGATACATTTACAGACAGCTTAATGTTAATGTAAACAGATACAGATGAAAAACAGATTGATTGGCAGGTAGGTAGACAGACAGGTAACACAATCATTAGACACACAAATATAAGCAGATGGATTTTGAAGTCTCATATATGTATAGGTGAACAAACAGCAGGAGGCAGACCCACCTTATAAGACAGGCAGACAGAGAAATGCTGCAACCCTTCCTCCCCGAGCCATTTCCCCATCCTCGCGCCACATCACCAGGACCCACACTGAACTCCTCCCTTCAGCACTGACTATAGTAAGTTTGTTTTCACTTGACAGAACTGTGCTTCTTCCACAGTTTGAATACAGACTCGTGGTTCCATTAAATTTGATGAACTTTAGTTATGAGGTAGGAATGAGACTCCTTAGTTATTAGTTAAATCGACCCTCCAGTCCAACCACACTCAGCCATCAACTTGGCCGAAAGGTGTTAGGGATGTTTATTAGGTTACAACAGACGTTATTTACCGCACAGTTACGTCGCCAGTCGCAGATTCAGCAAACGCGTCACTTCCAGCTACCTTCAGAGATGGAAAAGCTGGGAGATAGGTGGTTAGGGAGGTAAATCAGGCAGGTTGATGGGTAAGTATATAAGTATAAAGTAGATGGAAAAGTAGGGAAATAGGTTGGAGGTAAGTAGGGAGGTAATTAGGTGAACTAAAACCTGGCCTACATTAACACTGAGATAAAAGCCGAAACGGACATGGGCAGCTTGCGTATGTCGCAGAACAGATAACAAGGATCGATAATTTTAACGGACTGATAATCAGAGTGACAGCGGAAACCAAGAGGTGGAATGAGGAAGTGGCAACAAGAGAACTAGCCAGACAAAATTCAATAATTTTGCAAGGTTTGAATGGAACAAACTAACAACCAGAAGATTCGAGTGGAGGAAAGTAAGAGACGGTAGTCAGCTGTCATAGGCTACTGCTGCTGTTGATGATGATGAGGAAGAAGAAAGGGACAGACACGAACAGACAGATACTAACCACCACCCGACTTACTGCTGAACCGACTCCATGCACTCTATGACCGCACTCGGTTGGTGATTTTGTACAGAAGCCATATTTACCCCTGTGGAGTAGAACCCACATGTGCGAATGGGGCTCACTATATGTCATTTTTCAATTGAGTGGAAGTAAAACTTTTCGTTTCATCATCGTTCCTTTTCTCACTGACTCCATTAAGACCTTATCACCCTTCTCAAATTTGCTTCATCTTTCCCTCTTCTAAGACTACCATTCTGGTCACTATGCTTCAGATTATTTTTCACTCTTCTCCCATTATGGCCGGTTAAGCAGCTGCCGTCCAGCTTGACATTCACTCCTTTCTGTCTATCTCCCTAATACAGAAATTATTCGCTACGTTCTGTCATTCACGTATACAACTGGTCAGCTCTGGAACTGTCTTCCTCATTCTGTCTTTCTCTCTGCCTGCGACCTCCAGTATTGTAAACGCATTGTATCCAGGCATCTTGTATGGAAGTTGATTTCGTCTATCTTCTTTGGAAGGAACCACATCTGCTACTCGAAAGGTTTGAGTACTTTCTGTTTTGTGTAAGTATGCAAACAAACACAGACCAAATCCCACGCACAGCGGCCACCAGTCAGTATCCTGGTCAGTGATACAGGGCAGCAATCAACAGAGCCAGCAATCAGAAAGGGCTGGCTGGTAAATCACACTCTCCAAACAACACCGCTTTCGATTTTCATTATGCAAATTAGCGTCGTTCGTAATAATGACCTTCCGACACGACCTTCCGCTCCCCTCCCCTCCCATGCTCATCCCTAGCCCTCCATCTCCTCCTCTTCCTCCAACTTCTCCTACTCCTACTTCACTCTTCCCCTTTTCTCAGTCCTTTCTTCTCTGTTCCCTTTCTCCGTCCATCCTTTCTTCTTTCTATGCCCTTTCCCCCTCTCCTCTCTCTCCATCCCTCCCCTCCCTCCAGGTTTACTCACTATTTCTCAATTTTTACTTCCTCTTTTCTCATCCTTCCCTTCAAACCCTCAGCACCTCCCATTACTGTCCCTCCCTCCCCCGATCCACCCCTATTCCTTTTCCTCTTGCGTCCCCGATACTGTCTCCCCTTCTATCCCTTACCGGCTCTCCCCTTCCCTCCTCTGGCCCATCTCCCTTTCACTGCTCTATGCCTTCTGTACTCCCTTCCCCCCCTCCTCTCCCCTCCCCGCCCTACGACTGCCACATCCACTCCCCCATCACTCCCCTACCAGCCCCCATCACCCCAGTACCCCCCATGTCATGCCATAGCAGTGTTAGCGTGAGGGGGGGCTTGTCCCTCACGCAAGCCCAAAAAGATATGATGGGAAGAGCCGTGTGTTGGGGGGGGATGGGTGCTGGCTTGTTGGATGAAGGGGGACGAACAGGGGAAAGACGGAGAGGGGAGGAGAGAGGAGGGGAGTGTAAGTAGGAGAAGTAAGAGGGGACGAGTGGGATGAGGGGAAATGAGTGGGGGAAGGGAAATATGAAAACAAAAATGATGTCAGGACGCAAAGTCGTCCATACTCTCCTCCAAACCAGCTTCATATCAGTGAGTGAAAAAAAAAAAAAAAAAAAAAACAGGAGCTGGATGAGGTCAGGGTAGGGGGGAGGAAGAGATTTGTGTCGAGGGGAGGGGGGTGACGGTGAGGCGGAAGTTGTTTGGAGTCATGTGAGGATGGGGTTGAGGCTTTTGTTTCTTGCTCGATTCTTGCGTGTCACCCATCTTCACACGTCACCACTTCGATGCCAGTACTCACCGTCCATATTCAGTACATGCTGGGGTGTCACATTCAGGAGCAGTGTGGTGATATTGGCGGGTATGTTTTTATGACTCGACGCTGGGTCTTGTGGAGGCTTAGTGAAGTCTTTGTTAACGAAATTCACTTTATCAGATTGTTCTTCGCCCCTGGTACGAAGATGGTGTGTGTGTGTGTGTGTGTGTGTGTGTGTGTGTGTGTGTGTGTGTGTGTGTGTGTGTGTGTGTGTGTGTGTGTGTGTGCTTGCGTACGTGCTTGTGTGCTTGCGTGTGTGAAAGACAGATTGAACTTGTCTCAGTGTCCGTAGATAACTGAATAAAAGTGCCTGGCGTTATCCTGAGCACTGAATACACTTAAGTTTGCCAGTTGCAGGAGGAGGGTTACGGTGTCTCCCCAGCACGTAACGCAGATGATGCAACAGAGGCAATAACACGAGCCTGAAGTCAGTTAAGAATGGGGACAATAACACCGCCATTACAGCGTTGACAATAACAATGGCAACACAATACATGGCTCCAGATAAGAACAGTAGAGGCAAAAATATAAGCATAATAACAAAAATGGTGACAGTAGCTTCATATTTGTCACTGAAATATCAGCAATAATAGTAATGATAACAACAATAATAAAAAGTACAAAGAAAATAACACAGCGGTGACACTTGTTTATAAACTAAACAATAGTAACAATAGTATTAAAGATACCAAGAATAAAAACAGCAGTTACAGTACTAGTAATTACATGACTAACAGTAGCAGCAGTAATGATGATAAAGATTACTAGTGTAAGAAATATGACAACAACAAAAGTATGGCTATAATCACGACAAAAGCACAGCAAATTGTGCATCCCTGCTCCACAGCAGGGGATTCTGTGAAACCTTGAGGCTCACGGCAAACCCACATGATGTCATAGTTGGCCCTAAAATGATTTCCGTGGCCCTATCATAATTAGCCTTAAGCAGTTTATTGTAACGCTAATGATTGCTGGGCAACGCTTTCGGTTAGATCTCGTCCTCCACCTCCTCCCTTATCATCAACATCATCATCATCATCATCATTCACCTGGGAAAAAGGTATACCTCGCTCACCTACTCATTACGCAAGCTGTGGTGTAAAAAAAAAAAAAAAAAAAAAAAAACAGTAACAGGAAATTTGATAATTTGAATAAAAAAGAGGGACAGCAAAGGAACAGTAGCAAAGTAACATCAGACAATTTGCAATCGTAAAAGTAAGCAAATTTATCGAAGCAATTTATAAAAGAGCAACAAAGACGACAAAATAATTACAGTGATAGCAATAACTACTAAGAACAGAAAAAGCTATGCCGACACAAACACAGAGAAACAAAATTACAGTGTTATCGAAACAAAACAACAACAACAACAACAACAAAGAGACAACAGCAGCAGCAGCCATAACAACACAGTGACAGCAACACAGATCATGACAGTAACCACAGCAACAGACAACAACAAAACCGAGTGAGTGGGGCAGCGATAACAAGCAATATCAGTAACTCACCAACACCAGCACTTTACGCTAGAAACACGAGCACAAAAACACACACTGAAAAAACAAATAGATTCAGTAACGCTAACACTATCACAACATCAGGAACGTAAAAAATAACAAACAAAAGTGATCTACAATAAGAACAGTAGCAGAGACAAAAGACTCGTCGTAACAAGAATATTAACAACTATCACAGCCACAATAATGTCATAAATGGCAGTCATAACGATAGCTTCATAAACAGCTTCAAAGACAATGATAGTAACAACAATTCCATCATCACCACGATTAGCAATAATGAGAGAAATAACATGAATACAATAAATAATAACATCAACAAACATAGCAACATCATCAGCCGCACCAGCAACAACACACACATTTCCAGCAACCACAACAACGAAAGGTCAGCAACAACAACAATCACAACCGTAGTATCAGCAACCACAACACATCAACAACCTCAGCCACAACCTGGACAATAACAATCACAGCAAAAGAACACCACAAACAGCCAACACAAACACAGCCAATGCCACAACACCCAAACAAGAACAACAAGGGTGGGAGTGTACAGAGAAACCTCGTTACGTGTACAAATGTAATAGTGTACGTCCACTTTATCTGTACAAACCTATATTGAGACTTGACGGCTCCCTCTGAATACCAGATGGGCTGACAAAATGTTGATATATTCACACACACACACACACACACACACACACACACACACACACACACACACACACACACACACACACACACACACACACACACACACACATTGATACAAAGGCACATACATTCAGGCAAACACATGCTGTCATTTGCACGCACACAGTATTAAAGCCTTCTGCATACACACACATACACTACACCCCGCTCTCCAATCCCCACACACTCATTACCACCCCTCCCTCTGACACACACGCACACACACGCTGTATCGATATTTAGTGGTCCCTACAGAAACACACCAGCAATAATCTACACTATTGTTATCGCCACCGTCCTTAGCCTTTTTCTGAACTATCCCTCACAAAATGTTATTGTCAATAATTCTTTTACACTCTCTTAGTTTGGAAGAGAGGGGACGGGTATTGTTTTCACTCGGTTTGTCTGTTTGTTTGGCTGTCTATTTGTCTGTTAACAGCACAACGCGAGAACTACTGGTACGATTTTGACTAAATTTACGGGAATGATAGGCTATGCCCTTCTGATCACCAGATAAAATTTTGGGCCAAACTGGGCCAAGGCTCAGGCTGTAGGCCCATATATATATATATATATATATATATATATATATATATATATATATATATATATATATATATATATATAATATAAAAAATCGTTTTCTAGCTATAACTCCCTTAAAATTCGTCATACCGACATGAAACCAAAACCTAGAGGTGCATCTTTCAATTCTGCATCCTATAACATGCCCCATTACATCAGGGGGACCATCCCCCAGTTAGTGGTAGGAGGGTTGGTCCTAAAATTTCAATTGGACATAGATTTGTTAATTTTCACACGATTTACTCCAAATTTGATACGTGCCATCTTTGGCTAGATATCATGTTCTGTTTATACGTCATCACTAAATTGACTGCCGGGGACGGGTTTGTTGTGCCTTGGCACCGCTTCTCATTGCTTCTGTTACATTGTGTCTAATCTGTATCAAAACGTAATGAGAGTTGGCCAAACTTGACCAGTAATAGTCTATTCTAACAAGAATGAAAGTTTGCAGGCTCCTTTGATCATTTTTTTTTTTTTTTTTTTACGGTGTCAGCAAAGTCTTCCAGGACACCTTGCTTATCTGACCAGGAATAATTAAGAGAGTAGGAGTAATTTGGAATCTTTTTTCTTTGGAACGTCAGATGTGTAAAGGAGTTATTGACCGCAACTGTACATAGATGGTAATGTTTGTCTGTGTAAGGGCACCAGTTGGAGGGCACTACGTGGCTGTGGTCAAAATAGTGGTCACAATTATTTGAGGTGAAGGGTATGACCGTGCAAGCTACCCCGACCTCAGTACACTTACACCCTGCTATAGTTCTCTCACCTTAACTTGGCGGAGATTTTGGTAGTTGTGCAGCTTATTTCCCATAGATCAATGACAGAGTATGGCAAACACCGCTGTACATCCCTTTCATAGCACTTGATCTTGTTACAGCCTATAACTTAGATGGAGAAACAGCAATTTTAAGCCCAGTTTCAGTGAAGCGAGTATTGTGACCTCCGCTAATGACCTCAAACATATCAACTAGCGCTCACAGTGACCTTGTTGTGACCTTTAGTGACATGGCTAGAATAGGTGAGTACACATGGAGGGGATTAAGAGGGAGAGGAGGAAATGGGACGGGGAGGGGAGGGGAAGGGAAAAGGATGGAGGTAGAAGGGGGATAGTTGTGGGGGATACGAACTGTGACATTTTATTCAGGTCGCACATTTGTCAAATCACCCCAGGCAGAGTTGTTAGCTAACGAACGCACACCATTGTTTAAAGCTAAGCCAAAGCGAAAAGGGGAATTACTATTGAGTGATGGACTACACTGATGCTGGCGTGGGAGTGGGATTACATGGATATTTAATCCCGTGTGTATAAATAATACATATTCACATGTTGCCATACTTGTGAAAACGTAATCCACAATGAAAAGAGGAACTGATGTCGAGTTATATTTATAGATGTTGCAGTGCGATTATATGCAGTAACATTTCAGGACTTAGCGGCGCATCCAAACTTTAAAAATTATCTGCCATCAGTCATTATTTAATACGTAAGTCATCCCCTCTGCCTCCACAGGATTGGCTTGCTGAAAGGCGGCCTACTGCAAATATACCAGTGATGGATTAATTGACAGATCCTACTTACATTTGGTATAATTTTTTGAAAACGAGGTAATTTTGGCGCCGAATTGTTGTTTGTGGAAAAAAAAAAAAATACTGAAGAGTGTTGAGAAGGAGCATATAATCGAGAGAGAGAAGCGATATATACCGACGCTGTAAGATAATCCAACACGAAAAGGGAATTATTCATTTGGCAGAGAGTGTTGCGTTGTATAATAGAGTCGGATTATACTGAGAGAGACGCATCTGTATAATTTAAAGGATGCTGTAAATGCTTCCCCTGCCCCCGGCTCCACTTCATTGATCTACACAAGTTACAAGCACACCCTCTGTTCTCTCGTCTCTCTCCTTCCTGCTGTGCTTTTGTGTTGTGATTTATACTGGGTGCACAGTACACGTATAAGGTGTTGTATTGTGTGTGTCATCGTCCTATACTGTGTTATTTATGGGTTTGCTTTTGTTCAGCGTAATGAGTGTGTGTGTGTGTGTGTGTGTGTGTGTGTGTGTGTGTGTGTGTGTGTGTGTGTGTGTGTGTGTGTGTGTGTTTTATTATGAGAGTTGTGTTATTGTCGCTGTTGGAAATGTTATGCTTTTCTGTATTTTTGTTGTTGTCAGGAGTCTTATATGCTAACTGTGTGCATGTTCTGCCTCACCATTCTATATTTGTGCTCTTAAATATTATAAAAGCTTCTTTGTTATAACTGGGGTGCTGTATGTCAAATTGTGTGGCGGTATGTATGTGTTATGGTTGGGCTCTACCAGTCTGCTTTGTTCACTGATTTTATGAGGGAATGTGACTGTGTGTGTTGCAGTTGCGATGAGGTTGTTGTGTGTTATCTGTTCTGTGTTGCGCTATGTTTATAAATTCTTCTGTGTTGCTTTGTTCTGTGATGCTCTGAAGGCCTGTTTTTGTGTCACAGTCGTGCTCTTTGTTCTTCCATGTCGTATTTTGTTTGTAATATTTCGCCGTTGTTTTGTTCTCTGATGTGGGAGGGTCTGTTTTGTACCGCAGCTGCGTGTTATTTGTTCTTGTATGTCAGGCTGTGCGATTGCTTTTATGTTCTTCCGTTTTGTGATGTCATGAATCAGAATCAGGAATTATCTTCCATTATTACATTGGTTATCTTTCCATGAGACTACAGTTACTAATCTATGTCGGATTAAAGAATCGTGTCAACAAAAGATCTAGATGGAGTCGGGAGCTTCAGGGCCGTAATTGGGGCTTCAGTAATGTCACTTGAATCTGCTATAAATACATACACCAAAAAAAAAAAAAAAAAATGAAACTGAAACCACACCGACCCCTCGGTTTCGATTGCGGGTGTAAGAAGACCCAGTTATCTAGGTGGGTTGGCTGTTGTGGTTTCTATCGAGAGACTGTGAAATGAGTTGTGGATTATCTCAGTATACCCTGTTATGTGATTTTTTTTTTTTTTTTTTCCCTATGGACCACACTGCTCCTGTCTTTTCATCAAGTTAACGCCAGACGAATATTCAGCAAAGAATAAGCCATATGCCTGTGTGTGTTAATACCGTCACCATTAAACCTCTCATCGCCTACACATCTCTGATACGTGTTTTCGTTAACTTCACACGATAACTGTGCTGTGGAAATGCTGTGGAATTGGTGTTTATTATCTACCCAGCTTCCAGATAAAACACACTCTGCTTATTCTAGTTTGGGGATATGGGACTTCCTGTGTAGTAAAAATGCTTTGAACTTGTTGTCAATATATCGTCCCTACATTAAAGTATAACAACTCATTTTTAGTCATACAGGGTCCCTTTTACACGCTGATGATAGAGTAAACTTGCTCTTCAAATACGTACACAGCATCCATATATTATATTTCATTCAGTCAAGCTTAGTCACACTGGGCTGAACTTTTGCTGTGAACCTACTGTACAGTAGATGTAATTGCTGTTCAGATACCTACACAGCAACTTAGCCACCCTCATTCAGTTAGCCATATGTTGTCATCCTTGTGCTGTGAATATTTTACACATCATGAAAATAGAACTTAGGCACATTCAATCAGGTCGAAAGGGGATTATCTTGTGCTGTGAAAATAGTGTAAACTCGGTGTTCAAACCCTGGACACCCGCTGCTCTTCCCCTCCCTTCGTTCCGGCCCGCAGCACCAGAGCCAGACTACACATTTTGCCACTGATTTACAGATGAACTTTCAATTAGAGAGAGAGAGAGAGAGAGAGAGAGAGAGGATGGGTAGGAGTGGAAGTAGGAGTATATATAAGTGTAGTAGAGGTACATGTAAGTGTCAATGTAGGTGTAGGAATTAATTAGTAGGTGTAAGTATAGGACTAGGTGTAGGCATAGAAAAAGGAATAACTGCAGGTGAATGAGTAGGTGTAGAGTAAGTGTATGTGAGTAGGTGGAAGTGTTGAAATAGAACCAAGTGTAGGTGAAGGCATAGGTGAAGGAATAAGTTTAGGTGGTGTTGCAGGTAGATGTCTTTTGGTAGAGATAAGTGTTAGGCTAATGGGTGTAAAATATGAGTGAATATTGGGATAGTGAATGTGTTGTAGGCAGGGTATCTAAGGTGGTGAAAGGGTCACCTGTTTTCACGCTCCACCACCACCACTACCACTGCCAAGTCTCGTCAAACCCAGACGTATTTTTTTCATTTCATCCTTGCTTCTTCCTGACGTTTTAATTCAACCACGGTTAGACTTTTGCTACTGAAGAGGTTAATAAAGGGTGTTTTTGACCCCTCGAGTTTGAAATGTCTTTTCTAAGCTAGAAAAAATCGTCAGAAAAGAGCAAGAAGAGAACAGAGAAGTAGTGTAATGGTTAAGCCCATCCCCTGCAGCAGTTGTTCTTTACATGTTTTGGTGTCCGTAGCCCTTCGGTTCCCACGGTAATTTTTTATTTTATATATATATATATATATATATATATATATATATATATATATATTCCTTCGGCATTTCCCCAAATCCGGCTGTTAGCAACAAAATGTCCAGAAAATTTCAGAGGTACTGATAGAAGTGTTACAGTAAGATGAAATATGTGAAATCACTAGTAGTATGTCAAGTGAGGCATACATGACAGCTGAGGTGTGGCAGACAATATTCTGTATATTTTACCGCATACCACACCACCTCTGGGTACATACCAGTGAGAGGGTAACCACGGCATTTACACATGTAAAGAACGCTGCAAACATAATATCAGAGTCCACATCGCAATATCCATAACAATCAAAACTTGATGGTTGAGAGTAGAATATTGTTCACAGTAATGCACCTGTTGACTCTCGGTCTGTTTTGAAATGGGGCGGGGATTGGATCAGTAAATGAAAAGCGAGTAATATACCCCGGTGACTTGTTCTGCCTTGCTTATGTAGAGGACATGATATATGTATGTACATCAACCGGACCGTAAAAACTATGGACACCTATAGAAATAAGAAAATTAAAAACATAAATGAAACCAAAGACGCTACAAAATGTACAAAACATTTAATTGTAGTACCATCGTAACTGAACCTGCCAGCACATATCGCACAGCCGAATATTACGTAGATATGTAACAGTCCAGGCTAAGAAACACGCACCGTACACATATCTGGAAATAATAACAAAGGATACCTTTGATAGCCGCACCCACCCCTGCCGCATCTATCATTCCAGCATGTCCCAAAGGACGTCCTTAATCTTTGGTCACACCTGTGAGTTACACACCACGTGCACCTCAGACACACCCCAGACACGTCTCTATGGGTAAGACTAAAATCGGAGGAAGTGAAAGTATGGCGCTCATTAAACTACCGGTACAGTTCTACCTTGCTACATTTCATCCTTCAAAAAGGTGCAGTGACCCAGAGACACAGTTATGAAGGCATGCTTGGACATCCTCATGTGATTTCCTTGTGTGTGTGTGTGTGTGTGTGTGTGTGTGTGTGTGTGTGTGTGTGTGTGTGTGTGTGTGTGTGTGTGTGTGTGTGTGTGTGTGTGTGTGTGTGTGTGTTCTTACCTAATTGTTCTTACCTAATTATATCTTTACAGGAATGAGTCAAGCTCGTACTGTCCCGTGTCTTAAACCATATTTATCGTACATATCCTTAAATTTGTGAATTGTTTTGGCACACACTATTTCATTCGTTAGTGCATTCCATTGATCAATTGCTCTGTTTGGGAAACTGAATTTCCTTACGTCTTTATCACCTCTCTTCTTATGCATTTTTTTGCAGTGTCCTCTTGCTGATGCTTCTCCATATGTTAAGTAATCATTTATGTCTATTTTCTCCTTTCCTGATATGCACTTGTATATCCTGTAGTGTTGGTAGATTCAGTTTATTTAGTCTTTCTTCGTAGCTTAGGTCCCTAGCTTGGTATCCATCTTGTAGCGGCCCTTTGAACTTTTTCAATCTTGTCTATATGCTTTTTGAGATGAGGACTCCAGACTACTGATGCATATTCCAGGGTTGGTCTAATGAATGATGTTATTATCCTTCTTAGCATGTCTTCATTTATGTATGTGAATGCTATTCTCATATTTGCAAGCAGTGTATACATGTTCCGTACCTTCTCGCTGATGTGGTCAGCCGGAGATAGTCTGTTATTGATAATCACACCTAGGTCTTTCTCTCTTTCTGATGTGTATAGGGTTTTATTTCCTAACTTATAATCCCAATCAGGTTTTTTTTCCACTTTTACCAAGCTTGATCACATGACACTTGTCCACATTGAATTCCATTTGCCATGTACCACTCCATTCATGAAGTTTATTTAATTCTTCTTGTAGCTCTTTATAAGAGTCTATGTTAGTAATTCTCCTTTGTATTTTTGCATCATCTGCAAACATATTCAGATAGCTCTCATTTCCAGTGTTACTGTTTATATCACTTATGTACACTAAAAACATGATTGGTGCCAGCACTGAACCCTGTGGTACTCCACTAGTCACTTCTTTCCATGATGAGTAGTTTCCTCTTAGTACTGTCCTCATTTCTCTTTTTATGAGAAAGTCTTGCATCCAACAAAACAGTTTGCCTCGAATTCCTCCTTGATGGTACAGTTTCCATAAAAGTCTTTGGTGTGGTACTGTGTCAAAAGCTTTCTTGAAATCTAAATAGATACTGTCCACCCATCCTTCCCTTTCCTGTATTGCGTTTGTTACTCTGTCATAGTAGCTCAACAGATTAGTAACATATGATTTTCCTTTTCTGAAACCAAACTGTCTTTCTGTTATCATACTGTGTTCTTCTAGATGATTTACCCAAGCTTTTCTTATAAGTTTTTCTAATACCTTGCTTACAACACTGCTCAGTGATACTGGTCGGTAGCTGAGTGGATTTTGTCTATTTCCTTTCTTGAATAAGGGGACAATATTTGTTTTTTTTCCAAATATCAGGTAGTTTACCTTGACTCAAGGATTTCTTGAAAATTAAATATAATGGTTTACTTAACTCCTTTGTGTGTGTGTGTGTGTGTGTGTGTGTGTGTGTGTGTGTGTGTGTGTGTGTGTGTGTGTGTGTGTGTGTGTGTGTGTGTGTGTGTGAAAGAGAGAGAGAGAGAGAGAGAGAGAGAGAGAGACTGCAGATCTAGTTTTACAGTTGGCTGAGTAGATCACTGTCAATAACATACACACAAACATACACACATGTAGAAGGACGTGTTGTCTTTGAGAAGAAAAAGAGTATCAAGGTATATGCCTGTCTATTGCACGAGGCTCAGTAAGGCAAAGAACCAATTTTTGTTAAGTCCCAATCTTTTCCTAGAAACGACCCTCAAGAGCCTGTAGTACATCCATTCTGCTTGTGGAGTAGGGACAAAAGAGCAGCTGCACCCAGCAGTTACCTCACCCAGTTACCTTGGCTGAGGGGATCATACCTATTTGTAACAAACTTCCTCTGCATTCCAAGATATACAAGAACGAAAAGAAGTAAGTACTTGCTGCTCTCATAGGCTTGTTGCAACACAGGTTAAAAGAAAAAAAAAAATCTGCTAATTCTCTGATTGCAGGATATGCTAAACACAAGCGTCGTACACTGTGGGCGTTCCTCCCACATCGGTTTTCTGTTGGGTGTACTGTACGTTGAATTAATGCAGTAGGTTTTATATGCAGGGTAAATATTTATCAAAGATTTTAAGAAGTTTTAATGATAAACATGTCTATAGCTATTATCAAAAATCATATAGTTATGCGTACTTTTCCACTTTCCTGTTCACCCCTGGTATAGCTGTGACTAAGGTAGCTGTATGCATGAAGACAAAAGAAAAAACAAGCTGTCTTATACGTAATTTCAGTTTAGTAATGTCTGTAAATATGGAACCAGATCTTTATTATTTGCCCAGTTACACTAAACTGTCACAGGATATACTGAAGAGAATGTTTAAATGTTTTCTCCCTCGTGGCAACAATCTGCGTTGGTAGTCAGGGAAATGAATATATCGCGGAAAAGTCGAGCCGTCAGGGACACGCATTGCCTTTTCTCCACTTATCACCTTCACTACAGTAACTTATGTCTTCGTGCACTTGTAATTCACGCAACCTTCGACGGTTTTATGTAGTTCCTCGGAGCTCTCTTGCAGTGACGAGGAATTAGGTTATAGTTCACTACTCTAGTTGGAAAAATCTAAGTTGAATTATTGTGTCTGCTGGTAACAAAATTAACTCACAAATTTTGGGACATTGAATTGAAAGAGTTAATTTGGCCTAAAACTGCCGTTTCTCCACTTTGAGTACAGGTCATAGTAAGACATTATCACTAGAATAAAATGTTAGTCATGATGAAGTGCTATGGAAAGGATGTAAAACTTTAATGCTGTCATATTCTGCCACTGATCTACGAGAAATAAGCTATAAAAGGGCGAAAATCACCTCCAGGTTAAGATGCACGACTTGTAGCCTAGCGAAGATTTTGGTTGCTCTTCAATAGTTTTAAATAATTTCTGACAAAACTGGACAGGGAGTTGATTCCGTGGCTGTACTCTGTGCACACACTTGGTATTTGTGTCTGGAGGACTGAGTGGCAATGGTGGTGTGTGGAGGTGTAATGTGATCCACAGAGCCAATCAGCGGTCAGATATGCTGGGATGGACCATTGATCACCGCCGTAGTGCAAGCAGTAGCCATTGTCAACAAGGAGGTAGCTCAAAACATTGCATTATTGATTAAAATCAAGATTGCTGTAGCTTTGGTGTGCTATTCTGTATTTTATGCCAGTTTTTTTGCACACACACACACACACACACACACACACACACACACACACACACACAGCGCGCGCGCTGTGTGTGTGTGTGTGTGTGTGTGTGTGTGTGTGTGTGTGTGTGTGTGTGTGTGTTTAAAATGCTTCTGCCAAGCATTTGGGGGAGGCGGTGGCTGAATCGGTAGAGAGGCGGCTTGCAGTCCTAATGGACCCAGGATCGAATCCCGGCTGGGGCAGGGAACAGTTTAAGGATTTGAATTTCCTAAAAAGCAGACTTTCCTGATCTACCAGATGACCCGCCGACATGTCGTAAAAGCACCCCCGCTAATACCATTACATCAGTCCTGTATGAAACAGCCCTAGCATGTATTCAATATGGACGGTGGGTGTTAGCGCCTAAGTGGTGACATGTGGAGGTGTAGGAGGACTACTAGGCCTTGGGATAGGCCACTGCCCCCAAGAAATAGGCCCTGAGCCTTTGCCCAGGGTCGGACACGTAAAATATATATATATATATATATATATATATATATATATATATATATATATATATATATATATATATATATGTTAACCGAAGGGATAATATAACTCAGAGCCAAATGTGTCGTCGTATATGTTATAGGCTACTGACTTTCATATTGATTTATGTCATTTACGTCTTTTTACTTATTTTTCCAAGGGATATGACTAATTTAATTTTTCTGTTCAAATTTACGTACTCAAAAACATATTTTGTTACTTTACAAATAATGTTAATCATGCAGATCATATGACTATTTTCCAATGTTTATAAAGCATCAAACCCTATCTACCTGTACTGCATCAATAAAAATGATTGATTTATATTACTCGTGACTAATTAGTGGTCCATTTAAGCTACAAAATGTTACCATCCAACACTGTATACGGAACAGCCAACCAAACCCTGTGTAAGCCATCAGAATCCCGGATGTATTTGCCGCCAGTCGCCATCACAGTTTCAGATTTCACTATTTCAATTTTCTGTCAGCTTCAAAAATAATGCATGCCAGCCAGAGTGCCACAAAGGCCAGCCAGGTGCCAGTGTCAGGTGCCATTCTCTCTCTCTCTCTCTCTCTCTTTATGTGAAAGATATACAATGTCCGTGTGTGTGTGTGTGTGTGTGTGTGTGTGTGTGTGTGTGTGTGTGTGTGTGTGTGTTTTGATGGTGGTGGTGGTGATATGTCGCTCATGCTGTGTGAGGCTGTATCGTGTGTCTGATGTGTGCCCGTATTGTTTTGGGTGACGCCTGCGATATGTGGAAATGAATAGCCACCTGTGTGTGTGTGTGTGTGTGTGTGTGTGTGTGTGTGTGTGTGTGTGTGTGTGTTGTTCTGCCATACGTTGAGATGATTTTTGTGTTCTCTCTGTGTGTGTGTGTTGTTTTTGCATGTGTGTGTCTGTTCAAAATTTCATTTGTCTGCATGTACGTGTGTGCGTGTTCTCTGTTGAAATACAGTATTGCTTGACCCTTTGTTGCTGTGCAAGTCTTGAGATAATTATTGTATATGTTGAATCCTTTACTTGTGTATGTTGTATTTTTGCATGTTTTGTTTTTGTGTGAAAATGTATTATGTCTGTATCTGAGGCTCTTAAATTTGTGGATCCATGTGAAAGTTTGTCGGCTAATTATTTGCATTTCAGCTATTTTTCTCCTTGTTTATTGCTAGATCCCCTTTTCTCTTTTTTGTTGCTGTTGTTGTATTTGGATATTTTAATAAGGCCAGCACCAGAAGACTGCAATACATCTGAGTGACACCGTAGCAGTCAAAGGGTTTAAAAACTGTCTTGTGTGGTTCCCTTTCATATTTAACTGTACATCTAGGAGTTTTATATAGGCGACCACCAGACGATTTTGTGCAGTCCAGACGAGTCCTAGCAATCGAAGGATTAATGATGATCTGATTATTGCCTTGTTCTAGATTTACACTTGTTTCCTAAAATATATATGTATCTATGGTTACTTCTGCATCCTATAAAGTCTGTAGCCTATCTATTTCTCTGTAATGACGGTCATATCTCTGTTTGCTTCTTTTTAGCTATAGTTATGCGTTTGTGTTTCTTCCTGTTTTTTCACATTCTTATTATTACCACTCTCAACCCCTTCCCCCTTCCCCTGTAACACATCCCCTACTCCTTTGATACCCCCCTCCCTGTTTCGCCTCCCTTCCCTCTCCCGTTATGCCTCTAATCCTGACCCCTCAGTTCCTACCTCACACCTTCCCACCCTTTACCTCCTATACCCCAACCTGGCCTCTGAGTTCCCCCACCCCGACCTCCTCTCCTGAATTCCTCCTACCCGTTGTAACCCCTAACCTGACTCCTGAATCCATACCCCCTCTCCTACCATCTTCCTAGCCCCTTATGCGTCCCCAGCCCATCAAATTTCGATCCCCCCTCCCCTCCCACTCCTCAGCCTTACCCCTTGTATCCCCCCTGACCCCTAAGATTCACTCCTCCACTCCTTACCTGTACCTCCCTTTGTATTCCCTATATCTTGAATTCCTCTCCCCCTCCCCGTATATTCCCTCACCCAAACTACTTCCTATACCTCCCCAGGCGAACCAGAATTCTCCCCTTCCCCCCTTCCCCTGCACCATCCTCTGCCTGAACTCAACCTTCACCCCCCCCCCACACCTAAACACTGACATTTCCCTCCCCGCCGGTATCCTCTTTTCCCCCTTTTTCCCCTCGACCCTCCCCCACTCTGACCCCCGGATGTCACCTTCACCCCCCAACCTACACCTAAACCCTGAAATTTCCCTCCCCTCATCCCCCCCCCGTCTCTTCCCCCACCTCATTACCGCCGAAATAAATAACGTGAAGGAAGCACCGAAATAAACTGGGTGTGAACGTGACTTGCATAATGGCAGCCCAAAGAAATGGAGCTTTATAAAAATAGGCCTACTGCAGAAATGTGAGCCACCTGCTTAATATTAGTGAAAAAAATGTGAGAAACCTGAAATCTGGCCTGGAAAATTCTGATAATTTCTTTTGCAATACCAGTGAAGTATGGTAAATGCATGCCAGTAACAAAAAATAAAAAATATAAATAAATGTAAGCAACAAGCAGTGAAGATGGGACCCGAGCTGAAGAAAATGGAAATAAAATAAAATAAGCCATGTCATCCTCTCTGCTGAAATAACTTCGCAATTTTGTTATTATTTCTCCCGGACGATATTACTCAGCCTACGAGAAACTTTTCGGTCTGGAGGTGACGGAGATGACCGCCATTTACCCAGTAATAGAGCTCATTCCCAAGGTAAGGTAAAGTGTTAAGACTACAAGACTGATGTAAAAATAAGGTGTCATCGTGCTGAAGGAGTTCATTACAGTACCCCAATGACCTTTTTTTTTTTTTTTTTTCATCATTAGACGGTTTTAATCATTGCAGGTGAGACTTCTGGGGGTTGGATACAGGTTTGAGTAAGAGAGACCTTTTTAAGTAGAATGAAATTGTTTGGAAGTAGCAAGAAAAAAGATGTAAACAAATCGAGGAATGAAAGGGTCAGTAACAACGAATGGAGATGAAATACCAGCTGGACGGCAACGAAGGTAATGGAAGGCAGTGGCATTAAGAAGGAAGAGGTGTCAAAATCGTTCCCACTGCAGTGACGTTATCTACTTTATTCTTTACACTTTTATATCATGCAACTATTTTACACAATTTAAGAGAAACTTCCAGCTTGAGAGGCCAAACACAGCCATCATTTACTCCACCACTAAATGCGTCTTACACTAGATGAATATAATCGTGTGTAGGTAACAGAAAAAAGAAAAAAAACTCATACAAGACCCAACGTATTGAAAAGGATGACAGTAACTGATCAAAAAAAAAAAAAAAAAAGACGTATACACACTGAAAATTATGATGACACCAGCTCAGCGCCAACGAAAAATATGAATAAACAAACATTAACAACGGACTGATTAATGTGAAAGCCCAATCAAGCTACAGTGAAAAAAATAAAAAAGTAAATAAAAAATACCACGACTCAGCCGCCAAGGTTTTCTAAATACCGCGACAGACGGACGCCAGCCCCTGCGTTCATTATTTTCGTATTTTTATTAACATGCACTTTTATTTCGCCATATTGATGTGGCGAAAGTTTATGAATGTGGGAAGTGTTTTGTTGAAAGAATAATATACAAATATGGACATGCTTATTGAGAAGATGCAACAGTTTCGGCCCGACGTGGACCTTCTTCGGGAGTGACTAGAAGGAAAACGTCTGTCTGTCTGTGTCTGTCTGTCTGTGTGAGAGAGACAGAGAGAGAGAGAGACGAGATGAGGAGGAGAGAGAGGCGAGAGGATGGGGAAAGTGGAAAGAGGGAGCGAAGCACTTGGTTTAAAGGTAGGAAAGGAAAAAAAAAAAAGTGACAGGGGAGGGGAAAAAATGATAGAGTATTATTTAAATTTTCCCTCTGAACACTTGGCGACGTCCCGAAATCAAAGATTTTGTTTGATTATGATACATGAAGAGCCGTATCACATTTTCATTACCGATATACCCGTATATTGCTTTATACACATGAACATTCATTTGTGCGTAGTTTATCGAGACAATTCCCATTAGTGACATGCAAGAGGATGCTGAGGTGCTCTGTGCAAAATAGATCGCCATAGACAAGGTGTTAACAAAGTCTCCAAGGCCATTCAGATTACGTCTTGAAGATAAAATGTTTTGTTGTGTGTGCTGATGTGAACAACAAAAGATAATGACATTCCCTTGTATTAACCCTCTTTGATTCCTTTTTTTTCTTTTTATACTAACCCCAGAGGGGTCAGTCTATGAGTACAGTATATACCGATTCAAATCTGATCCATCTCTCTCTCTCTCTCTCTCTCTCTGCTATAGAGTAAATATATATATATATATATATATATATATATATATATATATATATATATATATATATATATATATATATATATATATATATATATATTGTTACATAGCCTATGATTTCATCATCCTTTGTGTAATTTTAACGCACAGTTGCTGCATGTTTGATCACGAGCGTGTTCTGCCTCAGTCCCCCCCTTCTACCGTTATAGTAGAGTAAGTCGACATCTCTGTTATACTTTGCGGGATTGTCATCTCTTTGTCCCCATGGCTTCATTTGCGCGTCCTTATTACAAGTTGTATCAAGCTCTCCTGGCCCCTATATAATGAGCTCAGTCTCTGCATCATGGCCACTTAGATCTGCTCCTCATTTTGTTCACATCTCTGTCCTCCCCTGTACAGATATTATTATTGTGAGTGCTCAAGAAATCTCCAAACATCTAGCAGCTGTGTGTAATTTGAGTATAACTTGTATTTTTTCTTGTACTGTATAGCATAAGTTTGATTTGTGGGCCTAGTGAGGTTTTTGTAATTCATGTGGGGATCTTTATGTCCATCAGTTTTAATATTATTTTGTATCTGTAATAATTTATCTGGCATTCACTGAGTATTATCTGGTATCTCATTTTATCAGGGCTGACTTAGATAAATTTACTCTTGCTAATTTCGTGTTAATAGAGGCTATTGCAGTTAACCATATATTTAACCTGTTTATTTGCCATTACATTATCCTTATGAGTCCTGAATGTTTTGTTGTTAGTTTAAGCATTAAACTTTAACTTGTAATTTTACCTCTTTTGTTTTGAACCTGGAACTTTACGGGACAGTAGTGATTTTTAGTATTCTCACTTAAAGTGTACATTATCTTTCTCTGTTCCGTAACATAAATTTGGCGACCTCATATCAGGATATTCAGGATATTATCATAAGGATATTGCTTGATATTTTGTGACTGTTACTTATTAATTATGTCTACTATTACTACACTTGATGAAGCCAAAGATTTTTTGTCAAATGTGCAAACAGTGTGTGATATAGAAAACAGAACAAAGAATGAACTTAAGATTGTTGCTCAACAATTGGGATTTGTTGTTCGCTCTCATCAGTCTAAAGATCACATTCTTGCCATGATTAATGAAAGCTTGTTTAATGTAACTCCTCCAAATGAGCAAACGCAGATTGAATTAGCTAAGTTACAGCTAGCTCTGCAGGAGGCTCGTGCTAAAGAAGCTGAATTTCAGGCAAATGCTAAGCAGGCTGAGTCTCAGGCTAAGGAGGCGGAATCTCAGGCTCGGATTCAGGAGGCACAGATACAGGCACAAGTTGAACTTGCTAGGATTCAGGCAGACCATGAGTATCGCATGAAACAAGGTGGAACTGGATCATCTAGCTCTGATGATTTTGATGTGGCTAAAAATGTTAAACTTGTCCCTCCTTTTAATGAATCTGATTTAACAAAGTATTTTCAGTTGTTTGAGAGGGTAGCTACAGGTTTTAATTGGCCTAAGGAGTATTGGCCAGTACTCCTTCAAACTGTTCTCACCGGTAAAGCTCAAGTAACTTATGCATCTTTGCCTCAGGATCAGTCTGATAATTATGATGTAGTTAAGAGCTTGATTCTTAAGGCCTATGAGCTTGTTCCTGAAGCCTATAGAGTAAAATTTAGGACAACTTACAAGCAAGATAAGCAATCCCATGTTGAGTATGCAAAAATCAAAGAATATTTGTTAGAGCAGTGGCTAAATTCTAAGAATGTGGATTCTGATTTTGGTAAATTTAAGCAGATGATTTTGCTGGAGGATTTCAAGAGGTGTATTTATAAAGATGTAAGCCTATATCTTGATGAGAAAAGAATAGATAATTTGTCTGATGCTGCAGTTTTAGCTGATGAATATGTTCTCACTCACAAGAGATATTCTAAAGAAAAAGGGAAAGCTGAGAGTAAGTACGTTGCCTCTACTCAGAGTACAGGTAACAGGAAAGAGAATAAGGATGATGTTTCTCAGGAAGTAAATACCAGCTTCACCTCTAGATTTCAGAAAAGTAAATGTACTTATTGTAGTAAGCTTGGTCATACTACGGAGAGATGTTTCAGGAGACAGCGTGATGTGAACAAAAAGGAGTCTTTAAATATTCAGTCAATTGGTCTAGTGTCCACTCTTGAGAGTTCCCAGAATTTTTTAACTGAGTTAACTGAACCTGCTTTGAGGGGTAACTTAAATTCTCATGATGGAGCTCCTCTTTTGAGCAGTAACGTGGGTGACACTCTCAAGAGTTCATGTGCTAATTTCCTGTCTGATGGTTTTGTCAGTCCCCTGGACAGTAATGACAGGAAATCAGTTAAAATATATCGTGATACAGGTGCTTGCCAATCCCTTATGCTGACCAGTGTTCTAGGCTCTAATGTTAATTCCTCTGATGAAACTGTAATCTTACAAGGTGTAGGGAATAATTACTTCTCTGTTCCTCTGTGCAGAGTGAATTTAGAGTCTGGTTTTGTTAATGGTTCTGTTATGGTTGGGTTGGTTGAGACACTCCCAATGTCAGGTGTAACTTTCTTACTTGGAAATGATATTGGTGGAAGTCAAGTGTGTCCAGCTCCTCAGTTGTCTAGTGAGCCAGTGGCTGTGTCCCAGGACTGTGATGTCCCTGATGTGTTCCCTGCATGTGCTGTCACTAGGGCTAAGTCTAAAGTTACTGGTGATTTAGAGGATAATGATGATGATGATGTTATCCTAGCTGACACTTTTCTTGCTAATTTGGACCACTCACCAGATGAGGCAGTACCCCGTAGTGTTGATAATTTGTCTCGTCAAGAGTTGGTTGAGTTGCAGGTTGCTGACCCTGAGTTGAAAGGTCTAGCTAACTCTGCTTACAGTGAAGAAGAGTCAGCCGGTGCTTCTACTTGTTATTATGTAAAGTCAGGAGTACTTATGAGGAAGTGGAGACCCCCAACAGCATCAGCCGACTGTGAATGGGAGGTTGTACATCAAGTCGTCATCCCTCGTGTTTGTAGGCAGGATATCATTAGAGTGGCTCATGATTCCAGTTTGGCAGGACACCTTGGGGTGAGGAAGACTGTGGCACGCATTTTGAAATACTTCTACTGGCCAGGTATCTTCAGGGATGTTTCCTGGTATTGTAAGTCTTGTCACACCTGTCAAGTTGTGGGGAAGTGTAATCAGACCGAAAAGGTTGCACCTCTAGTTCCCATTCCTCCTTTTGAGGCGCCTTTCACCCGTGTGTTGGTGGATATTGTGGGCCCTCTTCCTAAGACTTCTTCAGGATTTTCTTATGTGTTGACCATGATTGACATGGCTACTCGTTATCCTGAAGCCATTCCACTTAGAAACATCTCAGCAAAGAACGTGGTTAAGGAAATGCTGGGGTTCTTCACAAAGTTTGGTCTGCCCAAGGAGGTACAGTCAGACCGGGGAAGTAATTTCATGTCAAACGTTTTCAAACAGTCTCTGAAAGAGTTGGGCATCACCCAGATCACGTCTTCAGCTTACCATCCTCAGACCCAAGGAGCGTTGGAGAGATATCATCAAACACTCAAATTGATGCTCAAGAAATACTGTTTGGAACATCAGAAAGACTGGGACAAAGGTCTTCCATTCGTTGTGTTTGCCGCAAGAGAATCTCCAAATGAATCACTGGGCTTCTCACCTTTTGAACTACTGTTTGGCATGAAGTGGGAGGACCCCTTAAGTTACTCAAGGAATGCTGGCTGTCGGAGGAAGATGACGTCAACCTGCTGGAGTATGTGATGAAGTTCAAAGAAAGGCTGTCCACTGCTTTACAGCTGGCGAGAGAGAATTTAGGAGCTGCTCAGGAGAAGATGAAGACTTGGTATGACAAGAAGTCCAGGTTACGCCACTTTCAGCCAGGAGATCAGGTTTTGATTCTGCTACCAGTTCATGGGCAACCTCTTCAAGCCAAGTTTAGTGGCCCTTATTTCGTGGAGAAGAAACTTAGTGATGTCAGCTATGTCATCGCCACACCAGATCGTAGAAAGAGCAAGCAACTATGTCACATCAACATGCTAAAGTTATATCACAGGCGGGACGAAAATAATCCAGTCTGCACTGTAGCTGTTCCACCCGAGTCTGCAAGTGAAGCTCTCCCATGCAGTATGAGCCTGAGTGATAGTTTGGGGAAGAATCCTGATATCATGAATGATCTCCAGACTAAGCTTTCTCATCTACCTCCCAAGGAAAGGCAGGAGTTTTCGGCATTACTGCAGGAGTACCCGCAAGTGTTCCGTGCCACTCCAGGAAGAACTACTGTGTTGATGCATGATGTCGATGTTGGAGACGCAAAGCCAATTAAACTGCCTCCTTACCGTGTGAACCCAATGAAAGTTCCTCTTATCCAGCAGGAGCTTGGCTACCTGTTGGATCACAAGATGATTGAGCCCTGTCAGAGCGAGTGGAGTTCTCCTGTCACTCTGGTCCCTAAGCCAGGTGGGTCACAGAGGCTTTGCATCGACTACAGACGTGTTAATCAGATAACTAAAACAGACACTTACCCTCTCCCTCGTGTGGAAGATTGCATAGACAAGATCGGAAAGGCTAGGTACATAAGTAAGTTTGATTTGTTAAAGGGATACTGGCAAGTACCTATGACTGAACGTGCTAGGGAGATCT